>NW_005843152.1:61641-109906 GCF_000455745.1 Alligator sinensis | reverse complement strand
TGCTATTCCAATCTTATAGCCCCCCAGACTGAAAAAATGTCAGCTCTGTCAAGAAGTTTGTTTTTGTGATCTGGTCAGATGATAACATTTAATGAATAACATTTGGTGAATTACTTAACCTTCAGTGGTGTATCATTATATTTTAACTGTATATTTTTGCTAAGGTCCTAAGCAAAATCTGACCAAAAGATCTATTTCTATTATTAATGAAAGCACAAAGAATCAGGGTGCTTACTCACTTTTAGACCTTTTTAATGTAAATTGTATTAAGTGTCAGGCAAGGAACCAAGATTAGTGAACTGGTTCGTTTTGGGAGGGCCCAGTTAATGATGAGCCAGGTGCATACCAAAAATAAGGAAAACTCCCTTGTAACATTAAAAATGTAACATCTTGTCTAATAACTTTCTAACAACCACTACCAAACTGATTTGAACTTGCTTTGAAAGATCAGAAAAATGAACAGTTCCGTATACTTTCTCCTACTGACGCCTCTTCTATACAAATTAAATCTATGTTCACTTTTGTGCACAAAGCCAGAAATCATCCCAGACACTTGTAACAGGGTGGTCTGACCCTGTCAGTTAAGGGGTAGGAGCCCAGCTATGGGTGATTAGCAGGCCCAAGGTGGAGAATAAGCAAACAACTTGAGCTGTGAAGGAGTAGTTTGCATCAGAAGCAGACTGAAACCAAGAGGAGCTTGCATTTAGGACAGGCCAGAGTTAAAAGGCCCTTTCCTGCTACCTGAGAAAAGGCTAAAGATTTGCTTTATTCATTTGTCTCAACCAAGGATTATTGCTCTATGTTGTGTACTGGCTGAGGGATTCCCAAGGAAGCAAAGTCGAACAATAGGGCTGCAGGCATCTCAGCCTGCCCATGGACTATTGTTTGGATTTTCAGAAAAAAAAAAAAAAACTCTTATGCAGGGGCAAAACCCACTTGCACAGCAATACAACACCAACCCATTTATGACACCATAAAAGCTATAATCTCTTCATCAGCTCTGGAGAACATACTTGGGCCACTTACTCTGCCAACTTGAAATCTGTCTTTACGCAACAGGGACACTAGCAGAGAAATAAATCATATCTTTGAAAGAGCCATCCAAATACCCTGCAGTAACCTGCTATTGTACAAAAAGATTAACTGCCCTGTGACTGCACACTCCTCCTTGTCACCTATCACTTCACATTTAGACTGATAAGAAGAATCATCAAACAATTACAACTCAAACTCAAAAAAAAAAAAAATCAGATCTTGAGAGAAATATTTCAGCTTCCCACTCCTGGCTTTTAAACTATTCCCTAATCTTGGCTAATCCATTATCAGAATGAAACTCCCCTCCAATCAATGGACATTAAATGGTTTGCAGCCTTGCCTTAACAGTAGATGGAAACTTGTTAGCACATTTCTATTGCTACAGTAATTAACCGGTCTCCAACAACAAACCCATCAGGATCCAAAATAAGATCTTAGAAATGATGTGGGGGAAAGTACACTAAAAATGTTCACCAGAATTAACTATCATAGGAAAAAAGTTAAGGACAGAGACACATGATCTCATGTAGCTGAATACTTTCCACAGAACAGCTACGTTTTTAACCACACTATTGTTATATTGAAGGGAAATATACAAAATACCTTCAAAAGGTGAGCCTGGGAACAACAATTCATAAGCTGGATATTAAGCACCGAAGACTGACCATTGATATTTACTTCATGGTATACTATAGTGTACTAACTCCCAATTTTTATTCACTCCACAGGTGATAATGACTCTCTTCCCTTTTGAAAAAAATTGATCTTCCACTTGTCAAACTATCTTTCCATCTATGATTTTCTTATTTGTTACCCTTGACATTTTCTCTCTTCTCTAATTGCACAGCCCTGCTATATTTTGTTTTCATGGTGCCTACTTTTTCCTCAGAACTGAAGAAGAATGCTCTGCAGCTAAAAGCTTGTCTAAGTTTATACCAACCATGCAGTTGGTTCAATAAAAGATATCACCCACAAAAATCCATACCTCTCACATATTTCCTGGACCATCATGGGTACAACATCATTCCAACCATACCAAAGCACCATTAATCTTAGCAATTAAGTCTCTCTTTCTTTTTTTTAAAAATACACACACACACACACACACACACACACACACACACATTCCAAAGCTGCCAAGGAAACAGATGCACTATTAGAGTGCACAAACTGTTTGAAGCTGGAATTAAATTCATGCCAGAAATAAAGCAAACTGCCTCAACATCTATAATGTACCTGCAAAGCTTACCTTCTGAGAGTATCCTTATACATTTTCTGGTCTGCAGGGGTAGTCAGTATTTGGGGGTTATATCTATATATAAATTTAAAAGTGCCATGGTGAGCAAAAGCAGTGTCAAGTTTTCTAAAAGAATAAATCTGGCAACTGAAATATTGACTAAAAAAATAAAGTTAAATAAGCTATTTTGTATTTATCTTTGTAAGTGTTTATGTTCAAAATTATTTATAAAATAGTAATACTTACAGCACCCATACTCCCAGAAACATCCAGGACTAGACAGACAACTCTGTCCCTGGCCTGTAACAGTACAAAAGAGGGCTCAGATGGAGGATGAGAGCTGTTTATTAGCGAGGCTTTGCTGAAGTCAGTAGAGTTCATAATTACTTCCCATGTGCTTTTGTATTTACACATTTTGTTCTGCATATTTGGAGCTTTTTCATTATGACTGTGTTTATCACAGAACTCAACCACCTAAAAAATAGTTGGGGGAGAAGAATGATTACTGAACAGCAGGTGTACATATAGCAGCAGCCTGTCTATTTTGTATGTGTTAAATGTGAAATATTAGCATACACAGTATATTATTCATGTATAATGCTCACATATTACACAAAGAAATATAACAATTTTGTCATATGTCTGTGATCATTTTATGTGCCCCAGTTTCCGTTTCTTGATTATATGATGTTTTACACTAGGAAGGAACAGATTAACCTTCTCCCTGATCTAGAAGAGGGTAAAATACTGGTTTCTACACACAGCTTTCTGTGATTAAAGAAAGGAGCCATCAGGAATTCCTGGGTGAATAACACTGAACCCCCACAGGGACTGGTGTTTACCTGTCAAGGGGAGTGTCTATATGTTGCCATACGGTGACATTGTTACTGCACGGTGTTTTAGTACTTGCTATGCGGAAGTAAAACATGGTGCAGTAACCACCCGTACTGCAACATACAGGCAGCGCATGCATAGATTCACCAGCTATGTTGCTGTAGCAGTGCATTATAGATACACATGGAGAGACACGTGATCGCTACGTTGCCATAGTATGCTGTATGGCAATGTAGCACGTTGATACGTTGCCATAGGGCGACATGTAGACAAGGCCAAGTAAGATCAAAGAAGGCTAAAAGGGGCAAACTGGCTTGAAGAGGGGACATATCTTGGACCCCAAAGGGACCTAGACACTGTGCTCCATCTTGCTTGCTGATATGGACTCTGCTTGGATTCAGATTAGCTGTTTTGATCCAATGACTCTGCCTGCTGTGTTCCAGCTAACCAGACACATGCTGTCATGTTCTGTCTCTTGTAATGCACTTATGATTGTATCCCTTCCCTTAAAGGTGATTGTTCCTATCAGGGCCTAGGCAACTGCAACACACTAATGGGGCCATAGAGACAAGAACTGTTGCTACGGACCTAAAGGTCTGGTTAAACTGAAAAAGGTATGGGGCTTGCCTTCTATCCCTGAGCTGGCTTCTAGGGGTACTCAGATTGTGTAAAGGCTGGGGGTCTCAAGAGGAGCCCTTCTGCAAAATTCATAAGAGTGAGTAATGGAACAAATTATTTTGCCAACCTATTGAATACAGAGAAAAAAAGTCTTTTGAGTCATGGGCACATACCTGTCTCCATTACATATTCAAGAGAAATGTCAGAAGCTGTTAAACTCCTTCTTGGAGTAATAGAGTTCAAATAGAAGCTACTACCTAAAACATGGGCCACCTGCAGTAGTGGTCATCAGAAGCTGAGTTCTATAGGTGAAGTAGTTAGGCTGGGTATAGTTTGGTAGCTAAGTGTGTGGCTGGGGGCAAGAAACATTGATAGAACAGACAGAGAAAGAAGTCACTAAAAAGCCAGGCAAGCTAGCAAGAGAAGGACTATGAACTTGGTGCTGAGAGAGCAAAGAGAAGCATCTCAGGCAGAACAATAGCTGGAAAGTGGCTTGAAACTCTAATCAGCTAATACTGTCCCTCACTGTTTGATTCCAAACAAAACTTTGTGTGCTTTCTTTGAAAATTACCTGGATTTCAACAAGGAAATATCTGATACCATATTTAATTTTGACACAAATAATGCACAAATGCCCAAATGCTGGCTACCTCTGCAGTCCAGAAAATACATAAGGATACTCACAGAAGGTAAGCCTTGCATGTACATTATAGATGTTGAGGCAGTTTGCCTTTTTTCTGGAACAAATTTACATCCAGCTTCAAACAGATTTGTCATATTACTGTATTTGCATTGCCTAATAGTGCATTTGTTTCCTTGGCAGCTTTGGAATATATATTGACCGGTAAGATTAGCTGAACACCTGCAGTGAGATAAGATAGAAAAAGAGACAGCCATCAAGCCACAAATAATAAAAGATAACTATTATTTGGTGTTTATTATTTGAATTATGGTATTACAGTTGACCTAGGCCACGACTGCTCTCCTTTTGTGATAGGGTTTCTGTGCAAAAACAAGAAACTATCTGTGCTGTAAAAGGTTTACAAGTGCTTGAAAAGTAAAATATTCTACATCTCATTTCAGATCATTGAGGTAACTCATCTTACTGTATTATTTTTGTTTTGTATTGGCAGATTTTTTTCAAATTAAAAAAAAAGATCAGATATGCAGAATCCGCAGAAGATCATTGTAAGCGTTAATGTTGGTATTGGGAGCATAGCATAGTGCAGGAAAAAAGATGAATGGCGAAAACTTTGACATCATGGAAAAATAGATCCAGTAATGGAATGCAGTTGACATCATTAATACATTTCTTACCACAGACCCCATATCTAAACCTCCTGGCTTTGCTTTACCAAGGTGGAGCTGGACACTGCTGAAAGGGGTTCATCTGGCCTGGGTAGGTATAACTACCTACTACATAAACGCAATTTTATTAAAGACCTTAAGTGTGAGTGTAACTACCAAACTATAGCACACATCATGGAGCAATGTCCTATTTATCATTTTAATGGCTGCATTGAATACCTGCACCAGGATACTTGACAGTCTTGCAATGGGTCTCAAATCTAAAACTGTCAATCTAGCCTTATCCCTTAGCACTGCTGTTTATAGCTTGTTCTGTCATTTAGTTGCTGCCTTCCACGCAAAAAAACCCCCAAATCAATAAATGTTGGTATCTAATAGGGCAAACCTGAACTATTTATTTCCCTTTTAATAATCTAAAGAAAATGAACATGACTAATAAATTAATTTGGAACTTCGAGAATTGCTTCCCAGGAGGTTTTGAGAAAGCATTCTTGTTTACTTCATGCTAAGAGAATTCAAATCTGCATTTCCACATAGCATAAAAGAGCACACTATCTTAAATATAAACAATAGTGAATGCAGTCCAACAAGACTAAACTGTGAATTGTGATACTTGTTAGAACTAAGGTTCCTTTTAATCAGGTACAAAACAATACTCAGAGCTCAAACTACAGACAGGACATGGAAAACAAAAATATGGGAGATGTAACCAAAATATTACAGATGATATCAGATAAAGATAGAATGTGAAGGAATACTACCTTGTTGCTTCAACTTTTGCTTCTCCAAAGTCATTAGACACATAAAACGGTGCATCATTGTTATATTCATCAAACACCCCCCACCGAAGATGAGCCCATTCATGGACAAAGACTCTGGCTGTGGAAAAGCAAGAACATGTGTGCATCTAAATCCAACAGTTTAAAATTTACTTTAGATTTAAGTCATGTTAGGAAAATTTGGCCTAATTTCTTTAATGAACTCTGCTAATGCAAACCTGTGTACCTATTTCAGAATCAAGACTTTAATCCTGAATAGATTACCAGGCTTAATTTAACACCCCAAGATTTTTCAGCTCTTGGTGAGGATTTAACACCTTTATCCACTTTATGCAGTGGTGCCTCACCACTCCTGGTATTAAGCAAGGTGGTTCATGCCACCCTAGTCTTGGAAATCATAATTCTTATTTCTTCTATAACACAAACAAAAGGGAAATTAAATTTACCTTGAGGTGACATTTAAACCAAGGAGGTTTGTGTTTGATGTCTAACTAGAACCAGAATTTTGGTTTGTATTTGACTGAACCAGAAATCTCCAGAGAAAGACACTTGTGAATTTCTACATCCTAGGCCGTTTTGCCCATGCCAGGGCCCCACTTTGTGAGCAGGCCACAGCCACCAGACACAAGTCTTGGTCCTCTGGAGTGATGTATTTCATCTTGCTACAGATCCATTCCCTCTGTAGAGAGGGTAGGCACAGACATGTCGGAGCACCAGGCTCTGCAGTGGAGGAGAGCGCTGCAGCGGGGATGGGTGGCACAATGCAGCTCCGTGCCACCAATTCCGCATGCTAAATCCAGCCTCCATGATCCATATTAGACGTGTTCACAGGCCAGATCCAACTCCAAGGCTGATCCTGATGCCTATTGAACCTCTAAGACTTTGATCTAATAAAATAAAGATGCACCATAGACTTAAATCCAAATAATTAATCATATTTAGGGGCATTTGGATTTAAGTACCTGGTTTTGAAGATCTATTTTTAAAAAAAAGAGCATAAAGGATTGATTCTAGCTTATGTATGAAACAGACACTCGTGAACTGGATATATTTTGATCAAATTGGCGTAAGAGAAAGATTAATCGCAGTTTACAATCTACAAAAGTGCATAATGCTGTAACAAAGGTGTATTTTCCTTTGCTTTTTTCCCCTCTTAAGGCAAGATGCATTTTGCTAAAAGTGTAATTATGAAATCAAAAGGGAATATTAGTTTGTTGTGAACATACGTATGTAAGTAGTTGAATTTGGCAAATGAGACTTCCATAAGATGCAAGAAAAATATGAAACCCTCAGGTGTATGAGTATATTTCAGTCTGGGAGCCACCAATCTGGGACTGGTTTTATTGGCATACTAACTGCTGCTGTCACATTTGTTTACTGTATGTACTGAAGTGTCAATGTAAATATACAGGATTTTCAGGTCTAAACAGTGATTTAAGTGGAAACAAGCCTTGATGAATGCAAAACTCAAAGGTAATATTTAGGGGGAAAAACAAAAACTAGTGATTGTGGTGCCTCGACTTTGGATCTAAAAGGAAGAGGACTTATTAGACATCTGCTACTTTGTGGTAATTGTTTTGTGTATCCACTCCTACTCCACAGTAAATCAAAACTAACCCAGAGTAAGCTCCAAATAAAACACAGCTAAGTTATTACAGTTTAATGTCCACTTAGTATATGGGGGAGGAGTTGACACATAAAAAGAGTTACTGCACAGAAACTGATGTCAAGTATTTTCTCTCATCTCTTTCCCCATATTTTTAACTCAGCATGACCTCTCCTTCTGTCCATTCTCTAAGTGACTTTACAGGAGCCACACTTTTTCAAGGTATCACAGGTAGATTATACAAAAGAAGATTTGCCTCATATAACTGATCACTTTAAAAAAAAATCTTGGCCATTATGAGTATAAATAAAAGCAGATATTTGGAGGTCAAATAGATGGTGTTACCTCGTGATCCATAGATATCGAACAAACTGTCGCTTAAGAGGAAGTTAGGTGTGAAATGAATGTATCGTCCCATTTCTCCACATCCTCCATATTGCAGAGTGTACGGATCATCTCCATACTTCAAGAAGGGATCAGCCACTATGACATCTGCCTAAAAGTAAAAAACCTGTGATCTGAAGAACAGCGCAGAATATGACGACTCTGTTGAATGGGCTCAATTCTTTTTTCCTTATACAGAAGGAAAAGACCCATTGATTGTTCCTGGGAGAAGATTTGCATGATTGGGTCCCAGGTTGGCAATACATGTTCTAAAAACAATTCACATAATCACAGTATTGGGTAAACCTTTTATTACAATTATAAACCCAACAAATGCTGTATTTCATTGCATACAGCACGCCCATTTTTTCTGAAATTCAGCTCTGTGAATCAGGGTATATTCTAAGCAAGGAAATATGGTAATAGCAGTTTATCTCTACTAGGGGAGGGCGTGGGAGGGAAGTGGTGCCAAGTGAAAGTCATGCTGCAGTGAACATGTGTACATGGGACTGTCTAGTAGGGCTGTGCGAAGCTTTGGTCACTGATTCGATTCAGTGGAGATTCGGCCCAATTCGGGGGCCAAATCTCCAAATCCAAATTAAATCAGGAGGCCCATTAATCTCTCTGAATCAAATTGGAAGCCTCTGATTTGATTCAGAGAGATTTGGAGACATTTGATGATTCAGACATAGACACAGCTTTATGTGGGTGGGGTTTTTTGTTTTTTGTTTTTTGTTTTTTTACATACCTCAAGGTACCAGGTGGCTCGTGAACACTGAGATGGTGGGGTGGAGGGAGCGTCCCACGGGAGAGAGTGTGTGTGTGTGTGTGTGTGTGGGGTCCCCAGTGCACTTGGTGGCAGACCTGGAAGTGGATCATAAGCACTTCCAGTCCACTTCTGGATCCACCATGAAGTGCGCAGGGGACCACCCCCCCCCCCGGCTCAGCAACTGGTGCCTCCTGGGTCTGGGTCCCCACAGCCAATCACTGAGCTGGGGGGCCTGGGGGTGGGGGGGAGTGTCAAGCATGTGGGGGCCTTCCTCGTGCTCCTGTGGATCACTCCATCCACCCCACCATCTCAGCATTCATGAGCTGTGCATGGTACCTAGAGGTATGTAGATAAGGCATATAA
The DNA here is from genome assembly GCF_000455745.1 of Alligator sinensis. Classification (NCBI taxonomy): domain Eukaryota; kingdom Metazoa; phylum Chordata; order Crocodylia; family Alligatoridae; genus Alligator; species Alligator sinensis. The sequence continues at coordinate 100,973 of NW_005843152.1, read as the reverse complement.
AGCTGCGTCTATGGCCGAATCACTGATTCTCTGAATCAGAATAGAATCTTCAGATTCGGATTCAGCTGAACTGAATTGGGACAGTGATCCAAATCAATGAATCAAATCACTGTCCCCTGTATCAGGCCGAATCCAAATTGAATATGGCCCACTTCGCACACCCCTACTGTTTAGCTTCTGACTGTGGAGACATTCTCCCCCAACTTTCTCCCACTTCCTGGCAGAATTCTTCTGCAGAAACAAGAGACACCTTTCAAAAACCAGGTGCATATCTTATTCAGGTGATTTGGTTATGTTAGGAAATATAGGAATTTTGATTTGTAAAGAGTTCTGTCAGTCTCACCTTATCATATGACTCCGTTTTTAGTCTTGAATAGTTACTTTTTTGCTGCCATGTCTGAGGAATGATAATTTTTATAACCTTGAAAAAGAACCGTTGTTTTGTTACTTGGAACAAGTATGTAGAAGCTTCTTTAACCATGGCCTTGTAGAGAAAGAAAATAAAATATTTATGAATTAAGAATATAATTGTAGAAGCAATAAATAACTTACCCTGGTCAGCAAACAAGAAAACAAGAACAATAAATAGGTAAAGGCATAGAAAGAAAGCAGTCTTTCAGTCCTCACCAAATGAAGGGCTGACTGGTCGAGAACTTTCCCCAAAGGAAATAGGAATAAACCAGGTGCTAATCTGTAGTTCTCAAAGTACCTCATTTGCTCTGGGTATTAGACAGTCTCTTACTTAGGGCTTAGGATAAAATCCACAGTCTAGCCTTTAAACAAAATAGTTGGTAAAGAGCCTTCCAAACACAAAATTTCACCCCAAACTTACACTGATTTGAGGTGAAAGATGCACATGGTTCAATTCTGGACCAGTTATTTTTATTTGTCTGTAAAATGTTATGTTGCTGGATCAATAAATAATACTAATAACCTATTGTTCCTATTCACTTTTCTATGGCTATAAATAGACATTGTCCTTGGAGTAGGATCAGCTGTGCTGGGATGTCCCAGCAGAGTTGATCCAGTTCTTTGGCTGAAACAGACGTTGCTCATTGCCCTGCAGGGTCATGCCCTTGCCATTCCCAGGACTTCAGGGGCCTGGTCCTGTGGGACCACTGTAAAAAGGGGAACCCCAGGTTCCCTGCTTGTAGACATGTGCCCCACAAATCCCCCAGCAGGGCATTCCCTAGGCATGTGTATCACACTGCTATGTCCTAGGTCAGGTACACTTCTACAACTGGGGGGAGCCCAAGTCGGGGCATGGCAGCACCATACACAGGCCTGGGGAATCCCCTGGGAAGGGATTCCTGGGTTGCACCTCTGCAAATGGAGGAAACCAGGCAGGTGCTCCCGGGTCTTCAGCGGCCCAATCCTCTGCTGCTCATGCTCTCCTGCCTTAAAGCAAACAGATGTCCGTTGCAAAAAAGCAGCACAAATGTATACTATCTATTGTCATTGTCAGCGTGCCCATCCGGGGTACCTGCTTATCTTGTAGCTCCCGCAATTCCCGCCTGCCACGACTTGAACTCAATGCAAATTCTGGGGAGGAAGTGTTGTTACACGCCGGTACCACGGTAAGGAATACACTGGCCAGGTCTTTGATCAAGGGTGCTTTATTATCTATAGCCTGGTTTACGTTCTCTAGGGACACCAGGCGAAGGGCAGTTTATTGGATCTAACACGGAGATCCTCGTCGTCCGTCTCAGCCGGTAAGCACCAAGCGTTATCTTGGAGATAAGCCTGTAATGACCTCATTAGCGGCTGATTAACGGCAACACTGGGATTTCCTGGCTGCGGCTTGTGCCGGTGTGCGAAGCGTGGCTCTTTTACAGTCTCTCTGTTTCTTTTTTTCTCCTCGCCCCTTCTCGCCCTCTGGTGAGAGATTGGGGTCCTGTTTCTTCAGGGCAGGATCGGCTGTTCCCCCGCCCCCTCTCTCTCTCGGGTAATCCCACCGCGTCTTGGCCCGGAGCCACAGCTTTTCTCCGTGCTGCTGCTGCACTTTCTATGACTCACCGGAGAGGCTGTCTTTCCAGGTAGGAAGCGACCCATGGGGCACATCGATCCCCAAGTCTCTTCATCGTCTGAGAGTGAGTCCCTGTCCCCAAGACTCCCTCTGAATCTCTCATTGTAGGGCTCCTCACCCGCTTCTCTCTGCATCTGTAAGTGCCTGAAGGCAATTTTGGGAGATTTCCTCCATCCCTTATTTCCCTCTCTGGGTCCTCATTGGCTGCCTGGATATTGCATTCCTCATTTCCCGGATGTTCTAATCTTTGGCAGCTGCTACCCCTTCTTAGTAACAGAGTTGCAGCTGCGACCCTGTTACAGTCATGGCCACCATTCTTTACATTTGTAGCATAAGGGACATGGGCATCTGTTTGCTTGGCCTTTGTCTGCCATAAACATTTTTATGGCAGCACAAAAGTTACATCTGTTTCCAACCTATGCAGTTCCCCTTTTCTTTTACCCAATTTCTATTTTTTCATCTTACTTCTTTGCTTCTACTGTTTTCTTCTACTTTTTTTGCTTCCTGTTGTCTCTTTTATTTCCTAAGCTGGATCTTTCAGGGGCCTGAGCTGTTAACCATTCCCTCCTCAGTTTATATTTGTTTCACAGCAGCTAATGCTGAATGGCTCAAACTATGGCAACACAGAGCTAATCTCTGATACTCTGTGACTTTGATAAATTAAGGTACAAGCTGTGACAAACATTGGAAACAAGGATCTTTCAAATGATGTTGTATCAATGTTTTATATATATATATTTTATACAAATAATATATGTAAATGTTTTAGCTAAGAGATGTTTCCTCAATAACCTTTGTCACTAAGCGTGTCACTAAGGTGATGTGATGACTCAGGAGGTATGGAAGAGGCAAGAATTCTTGTAAGTAATATATTTTATTGGACCAACTGTATGGTTGGTATAGACATAGGCCGGCTATCACAGTGCCCTTCCTCAGACCTAGGTGGGTGAGTATTATAAATGTCCAAAGAACTTCCTAAAGTGGTAGTTAAGTATGGAAATCAACTACGTATAGAATCTGTAAAGATCTCTGTCACTGGAAGCTTAAAGTCATGGAACAGGTAAGACAAACAATTGTCTGCAATAGTTTGGACAGGCATGTTGCTTCCTTGAGCAGGAGATTAAACCAGATGATCTCTTGAGGTCCCTTCTAGCAGGATTTTCTATGATTCTGTGATTCTAAAGGAGAAACTTGCCCTATGGTGGGTATAATTCAATTCACACTTTATCAAAGAACTGACATGTGACCAGGACAGAAAGAGAACAAGATTCAGCAAGAGGACACTAAACATTAGACGTACCAAAGATGCTGTGCAGAAGATGGGTGATGGTTTGGTCAGAAAAGTATGAAAATAAGCCTACATATGGTTAGGAGTATTATCTATAAAGCTTTTCTGTAATAAACATTTTGCTGTTTAAAGGTTGGCTGGTCATTTAATAGTTCTGTCATTTTCCCTGAAGGAGCTCAGGGAGCAAGAACTGTATGAAAGTTAGACTATCTAGAGTGATCACAGTGTATTGCAAGAAGATATCAGAAAAGGTCCTATTCAGGACTTCCTCCCCCAAGAAAGATCATGGCTAGAAACTCCTAAGTGGGGTGCCTTTGAGGAGGCTGTGAAGGGGACAGAAGTAGTTAACCCAATGACCAGAACATAAACTAAACCCAGGAATAGCACTACAATTTCACACACTTCTTTTTTAAAGAAGACAAGGAGGCATAGAAGGTAATGAAATCATGCTGGAATTGTAGAGTAGTAAATGGTCATCACATATCTATGTTTCAGAAATTCTCTTTGTTAATACATTTTGGAAAGAAGCAGTAGAGAAGGAGTTTCTTCTGGACTGAGCAAAAATATTTATGTCTCAAGAGGTTACTGTTCTTATTAGCAATAACAAATGAGAAGAAAAATTCAAGAAAAGAACATGCCTACTAAACAGGGAATTGAAAATCAAAGGAAAAACTCCCACCAATATCAATGGGAGAAAAATCTGCCCTTTTTAACATTATGATTACTTCAGAGGTAGAAAAATAACCAAGGAATCCTAGTATCTCTGAATGACATGCGGATGAACACCAGTGTTCTTACCTGTATATTTCCAATTATCTTGTCATTTTCTGGTAACTGGGGGTTAATTGCAATAACAATGTCCTCATAGCCACCGTTTTTCAGCTGTACCATAGAACCTCTCACCATGAGCAGTAGTTGAAATGACATTAAAAGAACCACGCTTTTTAACACCACCATTGTTTGTCTCTCTCCCCACATTTTTGGTTAGAAAAATTACAGAACTGTGGGGCTATTTATACCATTTTTCTGTTCACAAAAAGTCATTAAGTGTTATGATAGGACTTTGATCTGGTATGTAAATTCAGGGAGTATGACTATAATCTGATGGTGTTTGGTTACATATTAACTTTCTGAAAGTTTTTTTAAGATTCTTAAGTTTTTCCATATTTTTTTTTTTTAAAACTACAAATAATCACTTTGTAAATGTAAACACTGTTATTTGGAACTTCCATAAGAAAATCCTGCTTGGTGTAGATTTTATAGACATTAAGGCTGGAAGGGATCTCACAAGATCATGTGGTCCAACCCCCTGCCTAAGGGGCAGGAAGTCAGCTGGGGTCAAATGATCCCAGCAAGATAGGCATCCAAGTGTTTCTTGAAAGTGTCCAGAGTAGGTGCTTCCACCACTGCTGGGGGGAGGGTCCTATTCCAGGCCTGGGGTCTCGGACAGTAAAGAAGTTTTTCTTTATGTCCAGCCTAAAATGGTCTTCCAGGAGTTTGTGACCATTGGACCTTGTCTTCCCTTGGGGTTCCCTGAACAGACCAGTTCCTGATGCACACCCCTTATGTACTTATATGCTGCCAAGAAGTCACCTCTAAGCCTACACTTCTTCGGGCTGAAGTATAGAGTACTCAACAGAGCAAATTCATATCAAATGGCAGTCAAATCAGTGCTAAACTTTGTGACATGGGAGAGAAATAATGTTCAGAAAAAAATAGAGGACCCATTAGTTTCCCTTAGTTTTTTTACTATAAAAAGTTGTCACATTCCAGTACTTAAAATTATATACCAGATTTTTTCAAATGCAAATCAAGGCTTTTTTGCTCAGTTAGTATGAGGTGAATAAGCCCCTTATATTCGTGTACAAGGAAACCTTGTTAAATACAATGTCAATCATTAAATTGCTGCCAAAAGCAGCATATGTCCAATACTGTAATGGAAACCAACTATGAATCTGATTAAATGTATCCAACATAGCATGACTACAAAACACATCGCCCACATTGGGCAAACATGCTGATGGGAATCTTTTTTTTTTTTTTGGCTGGCCCTTAAAAAAAATGGGTTGGTTCTTCCCTAGGGAACTGGCACCAGGAGGGCCAGCCCTGACACCCTCTCCTTGGAGCTAAAAATGCTGCTGTTTGTTCTTAGCCAAAATGACCAAGAAAGTAATGGGAACTTCTTTTTTTTGGAAAAATATATATGTCTTTATATATACATAACAGTTATATATATCTACACCTTCTAGTCACCTTTGATCACATACCTTCACTCACACCCCAAAACCCATAAACTCATTACAAAACACGCACCCACAGGCCCGCACTCTCGTGCAAGTGCCCGCTGGCCTCCCTACACCAAACACACAGTCCCTGAGTCCACTTCCCAGTTACGGGATTTAAAGTCTCAGTTAATCTGTTGTCACTGTCGCTCCTGCTGGAGGATCCGCTGCTGCTGTTACTGCTGCTATCCTCGTCTCTGTCCTCTGATCTGATTGTCTCGTTCTCTTTGCTGTTGCTGTCCATTTCCCCACAGGGTGAGGGGAGGAGGTGTCTTGGAAGATCCTGTGACAAGTGTCCCTTTGCCAGGTGGATTGGTTGTGTCCTCACCATCCTCTGCTACCAATTTCTGGTAGTAGGACTGGATTTCACTTTGGGCCATTTTAACACAGTCTACCATGTCTAGGTTTGTGTGTGTGTACATAAAGAGGGTCCTGGATTTCCACAGGGTGCTTCTGATGCAGGACATGAATTGATCTAAGTCTGATGGGCTCCCCTGGTGTTTGGTTAGGTGCCTGTACAGTGCCACCTCTCTGGTCAGCTGTCCGATCCCTGTTACTGCTTCACAGAGCCACTTTACCTTTTTCCACAGCTCTTTAGCATAGGAGCAAAGCCATAGGAGGTGACTGATCATCTTGGTGGCTCCTTGGAAGCGTTCCTTTGGGCAGCTGGGTCTCTCTGGCTGCCCCTCTCTGTGTCTCCAAGCCCTCACCAGAAGGGCTCAGTGGGCTGCCAGCCATTTCAAGTCTCTGTGGTCTTCGAGCACTTCTTTGTGGAAGATGCGCTCCCACATGGCCTGGAAAGCATCACCCGGGAGCAGGTCCATGGGCGACATGATTTCTCTACTTCTCACCACCTCCTGTATCTTGTTATGGCTGGTAATCATTGTGAGGTCTGTGTTCTGTAGGCCATACATACTGCAAAACTCATTCAGCGCCTTGTAGAACCATGGTGATGGGAACCTACCACAAGGACAGGTAAGTGCAACCCATCAGAATAAGATATGAGGTGGTGGCTGTTGTGTTCAGTTCCCCTTAGCACCGACCCTTTTTCAAGTCATAGGGATCCATTACATTGCCTATATTTCATGGTCCTCTTCATTCCCACAGCTGAATTACACCTTTATTTCCCATGTCCAATTATTTCTGTTTCTTCACTGGCCTTAAATATCTGGCAAATGTAAGCAAATGGGGTCTCTGAGAATTCAACCAGAATCCCTCTGTTGCCTCCTCTCTTGGCTTGTCACATATGATTAGTGAGGTCCCACCCTCTATGAGGTGGAGCTGAATCAGGTTGCCCTGTGATTCATCTGCATATAAATTTTGGAGGATTCCATGACTCATGACAAGAAACACTTGTTCCAAGCATGAGTAGGGGCTAATTAGCACATGCATCCTTTGTGTTGGGTATCAGAGGATAGGGTGAGCTGGTAGACCAACAAGGGTGATGCTGTGTTGGGTGTCTGCTATAGACCACCAGACCAGGAGAATGAGGTGGATGAAGCTTTCTTCAAACAGCTAAAGGAAGTTTCTAGATCGCAGAACCTGGTTCTCATGGGGGGACTTCAATCACAGGACAAGGACTGCAGCAGGGGAAGTTTAGGTTAGAGATTAGGAAAAACTTTATCAGTAGGAGGGTAGTAAAGCACTGGAATAAGCTACCCAGAGAGGTTGTGGAATCTCCATTCCTAGAAGTTTTTAAGATCCAAGCAAACATAGTCTTGGCTGCAATTATACACTTGTAGATGGTCCTGCTTTGAGCAGGAGGTTGGACTAGATGACCCCCTGAGGTCCCTTCCAACCCCAATTTTCTATGATTCTATCTAGAGTATACACAAATACTGAGCAGTGCTGAGCTGTGGGGTCACCATGGCTTGAAATGCTGTTGACTCTGGTAGAGCTCAGCCCAATTAACTATTTGGTAAATCATGAGTCTCTTGGTTTTGGCCTAATATCATTCATAGTTTGTGTTATTTATAATTAGATACAAATGCACTACTTAAAAGTGTGTTTCTGCAGTACCTGTGCTAAAACTTGCAGTAGTTTCAAAAAAGGTAAAAAGCATGAATTCTATATGCATTTTATGGGTCCTACATGCAAATTACTACAAGTACATTTATTTCGAGGTCAGTGTTTGCAGGGGAACAGGCTACAGGGGGAAGAGGTTAGGGTGGCAAAGGGACTACCTGAGCCCCCAGATTTACTTTCCCTGCTGTAACAGTGGGAGGGGGACAAATTCAAGGTATACTTCCAATGATCAAGTTCCATATCTGGAAAATTATACCAAATGTATAAATTTTCCATATATAGAATCTAATTATTGAGGGGGTCATCTTATATTTAGGGTCATCTTTTATTCAAGTAAATACAGTAGTTGGTGTAAAATAAGGTCATACTTTTTTAACTCAGCTGAAATTCAGTGAGTAAACAAAATAAAGCAATTTGCATAGTATGTTCTGTTATATCCCAATATGGGTAATTTAATCTTTTTTTCCTTTTACAGAAACACTTAACACTAAGCTTAGTTTGCTTAGACATTACTGTTAAAACACATTCAGTATTCATACATCTGTAGAAATCCAGACTGATAGTTCTTACTGGTGTCTGGATTTGAAGGCTTCAATAAGTGAAGAATCTACTACTTGCTGTCAGGAGCCAGGGTAGCAGGTGAACTACATTGGCCAAAGGTCACCCTAGTTACCGGAGTGGGCTTGGCTGTCCGTAACCTGTTTTCTGATGGCCCCAGTTCCTATCATGGGTGTGGCTTTCTGTTTATAAACAACAACTCTTTCAGTGTCCAACCTGCTATTCAATAGCTCTTGTTGCATAGCTTTGGGCTTGGTTCTAGTTTTTTCCCTCTTGGTTTCTATTTTTCCAGTTTCTGGTCCCAGCCTGTTGGCTTCCTGGCTCCAGACCTCAGTCTAGGCCGCACTGCAGCAGGCTGACTTGTTAACTCCTGACTCTTCCCTCACTCTTCCCCTTTGGGTTATGACAAGGCTTGGTAGGATTTGATTTTTATTGACAAACATTGATAAATGGTGATTTTACCTGACACTCACAGACCTATGGAAAAAATATTTTAGTTGGTAATCATCAACATTTATAGAAAGGGGACACTAAAAAAATCTGGGATGGGGGTAAGAAAATCTGGGGCAGGGGGTGCCATGCTGGCGCACCCACACACAAGCCACTGCAGGCAGGATGAGGGGAGCCCCAGCTGAGCCGCTTGCACATTGCTTCTCTGGCAGTGGCTCAGGCAGCCACTGCAGGAGCTGAGGGCTGTGCTGGTAGGGCTGTTCTAGGAGGGAGGTTTGGAGGGGTAGAGCTATTGGCAGCTGGGAGCCCAGTGTCACCAGCCACTCACTCTGTCCAGGTCCCAGCCAGGGACTGGGTGCCAAACTCCTGGCAAGTCTAGCCTGATCCCTGTGTGATTAGGGCAGGGGCCAAACTCCTGGTAAGCCCAGGCTGGCCTGGCCCTTGCATGATCAGGGCAGGGGCCAATCTCCCGGCAAACCTGGCCTAACCCCTGTGTGATCAGATATGCTTTATTGATTTATGGATTTTTTTTATATTTTAACATGATTTTATAAACCGTTTAATAGTATACTGTCATTACTAAATTGTCTGCTCCCCACATCTCTAATTTCACGCAATCCTGAAAATGTATGTCGATAAAAATCAAAAGATGTGCTTAAAAATAAACATCAATTTTAACCATTGAAATTATTAAAAAAATAAAAATTGAGTGCTACCAAGCAGCCATGAGTAGGTGTTGCATGGCCTTGGTCCCCTTCTGGCCAATGCCCTGTTTCCTGGCAATGACTGGGTAGGACCTAGAATTTGTCACTTGGATACCCTGGTAGATTCTCTCTCTTGCCTGCCATGACTTGAATCCACAGAATCCATACAGAACTCCCCTACATGTGAATGACCAGTAAAGATAGACCTTTAGTATCATAGTTGGTTTCTAGTATTTTTTCTTCCCCTAGGATGTTGCTCATCAATGACCTTTGGAAATGTTCTGTTATGAAAAACCACTACAGTTTTAGTCATTCATACAGGCCAAAATGACCATTGACAAATAGAGGTAATCCAGAAGAAAGAATCACTGTGAGTGAAAGAAACGGTGAGACCTGGTGGAGAGATCTGTGCCCATGTACCTGCTTGTTATCGTCTGCAGAACCTATACTGACCTTTCCCCACCCTTTTCTTTCACTATCCACTGTGAAGGAGAAATGGAGCCCTTTATTCAGTAATCCTTTTTATCAAGTAACATTCCAGGCTTGGGAGTTCTGTTCCTCCTAAAACAGAATAAGAAAACCCTTATCTAAATTTAAGATAACATTCAATCCAATGCATAAGGTCATCTTCTTGCAACATAATAGTCATCTGTATAAAATCTAATGAGATCCATTTGCTGTTGCACTAGAAAAAAGAAGTAGGAATCTTTATAAAATTCACTTGTGGACTCTGGCATATACAATGGGTTTATATAGCACTTATTGTATGTCAGATTTAGCTATATCTTATCAGTAATCTAATCATACCTGTCAAAGTAAATGTTTTTATAACCAGTATTGAAGAGACAAAGTTACAAAGTTCAGCTGTGTAAATGGGGCCAATGACTTACCGTAATTTTTGTTGCCGTCATCACATACAGCCATGTCACTTCCTTAGGAAAGAAATACAGGAAAAAGAATTTGCTAAGGTTAACATTGAGGGGTTTGGGATTTCTTTTGTAGTATCTTTATTCCTTTCTTCCATTTTCCACTCTTCATTTCTATTTTTATTTTCTGTTTCTTCTTTCATCCCCATCCATCCTAGCTGCAGGCACAAGTAAAAAGGAAAATTCTTTAAGTCTTCCTTTCCTGAGATCTGGACTCCAAGCTATTTAAGAATCAATCTACCTGCTTCTCTGGACACACAACTCCAATGAATACTGAAATCTTCAGGGCCATTAGCTGCTTTCTCCGGCAGACTCATACCCTCCTAGTTTCTGTTTATTACAACTGGGCTCCTCTACTTTCGTTTTCCTCATGGTCTTTTCCCTTTTTACCTGCAAATCTACAATCAACATTTTTTTTATTCCCTACTACTTTTTCAGTCTTTTTCTAGCCCTACTTCTCCTTTTCCCTTCCCATTTTTATATGATTGAAGTACCTTATAGAAGCCCCTGGCTTTATGCTTCTGCATCTCTATGAGATGGAGCTTGTCAGCTGAGAGCAATTAGGAGACAGGCCCCTGTTGGCTTGTGATGATGGAGCAGTGGTAACTGCTGTCTAGCAAAGATGCAGGAAAGACATGGAAGCAGCGAAGACAGAAGGGTGTTTTTTGGCACTATGACAGAACTAAAGAATAAAGAGGTGGAAGGAATGTTCACACTCATCCACAGAGCCAACACCCTGTCTGGAACACTGTCTATTAAAAGAGATCAGATGGAAGGAGAAGAAGAGAGGACAACAAAGATGTTGATCAATTTCATTGTATGCCATGTAAGAGTCAGTAAACCAAACAACTAACATACAAACTAGACAATGACATCCAGCAGATACTGTTTTCATTATAACAACTCCCCATCACCCCAACTCCTGTCCTGGGATTAATTTACCTCCTCTTTTAAGACTTCAAGCTCTATTACATCCTGAACTTTGAAATCCTTGCTTGGATTTAAGACTAGCAAACCTGTGTTGGCTCATAAGGGCATCCTCCTTGCAGGCACTGCCAACAAAGTGTGAAAGAAGAGCCTTTCCATGGTGCACACTAGGGCTGTGTGAAATGGCTCTGTTCTGATTTAGATTCAGCCATTTCAGAGGGACAGTGATTCAATTCAGTGTTTTGGATCACTGTCCCAAATTGATTCGGCTGAATTTGTTTTGGAATTTCGACACTGATTCAGAGATTTGGCCATAGACTATAGTGGGGAATCACTAAAACACCTCTAACTTTGTCATTTTTTGGCTGATTCAGATGATGGTTGCCCCTTCTGAGGGCATGAATCCTGCCAAGTTTCAAGGAGATAGGTGCAGGGGTTTCTGGGAAACTGCACATCAAACTGTTCAAGGCAAAACTTGTGTCACTTGTGTGTAAGGTAGAGTGGGGTGAATGCAGCAGGGATTGTAGCCCCTTATGAGGCCATGAAGCCTGCCAGGTTCAAGGAGATAGGTGCAGGGGTTTCTGTGAAACTATACCTCAGACTGTTCAAAGCAAAACTTGTGACACGTGTGTTTTAAGGGGTGTGTGTAAGTTGTAGCCATGTTGGTCTAAGAACATAGGCAAACAGGGTTCTCTGGGTCATTTTGATATTTTTTATTAGACCAACTGAGTAGTTGGAGAAATATATCTTAGCAAACTTTCAGGTTTAAAAACCTTTCCTCAGGCTGAGGAAGTTTCAACAGTTGGTGTGTGTGCTCTTCCTGGTTGGAAGCAATAGTAAAAAAAGCAGAGGCTGGCATGCAATGCAGGCAAGAAATCCAGTTAGTGAAAATGTAAATTGAGGCATCAGGGGGTGAGAGACAGGCTGTGAGGGGATGGGGGGTGGAGGGAAGGCAGGTGTAGCAGGTATATGGAGAGGTATCTGGAGAGTCAGATGTCATCAACCTCCTAGATACAGAAACTCATGGACTCAATACAGAATTGGATTTATGACACACTATAACCTGCCTGACATCTGACTTCCCAGGTACCTCTCCACTGTTACCTACTACATCCCCTTTCCAAACTCTCTCTCTCCCAGCCTGTCTCTCACCCCCTGATGCCTCAATTTATATTTCCACTAACTGGCTTTCTTGCCTGCATCCCAGCCTCTGTCTTCTTTACTATTCCTTCCATCCAGGAAGAGTGTGACAGCTGATAACGATGTCTGTGTGATAAAGGTGCTTGCTGAAGGCTCTATGAAGATTAGACGAAGTGTTTTTCTGTCATTTGTTTAGATATTAAGCTATATGTTGTTGTTAGAGCCTAATTAAAGTAAAAAATGTATGAAGTAAGGCCTAGTAAATTTAGCAAAGCCTTATAGAAGTAATGATAGGCCCTGTGGCATAGAAAATAATTAACCTTATCAGAAGAATGCAAGGCTTGTACTGCTTTTGGTCAGTCCTAAAGAAAGTTTGCAGTGAGAGAATCTGAATGGCTCTAAGTTATCAGCCTAGTTCAGAAGTTATAAATTGGCTGGCACATCCGGAAATCATTTAGAAGGAAGATGCAGGTCTGTAAAAGAAGCTCCTGATTTAAGATTAGCTGCTGGCCTGGATCAGTGGGCCCGTGGATCTCAAGGAGCCCAAGGACTGAATACCAAGGTCCTTCCCAGTACCCCTTGGACAGCACTGATCGGGGACACCTGACTTAGCTGAGCTTTGCAGAAGCGAAACTTGTCATACATAAGGTATCAGAGGGAACTGCTGATAAGTTGCCAATGCAAATTATTATTGTCTGTTCTTGTTTTGTTATCTATGTGTAGTCGTGTTTTTAAGTTAATAAACCTTTCTTACCTTTCTACCCCTGACCACACACTAAATCCCGAACCCTCCACAGGTGACTGGGACAGAAGAGCACACACCAACTGCAGATGCTTCCTCAGCCAGACAAAGGGTTTTTAAACCTGAAAGTTTGCTAAGATATATTTCTCCAACTATTCAGTTGGTCTACTAAAAGATATCTTTGTCTGTCTTGTGTGTGTTAAGGCAGAGCGGGATGAATGCAGCGGGGTGTTTAGCCTGTAATAGGGGGCCTTCCTAGTGCTAGTTAGACCTCGCCCTGCCCACCTGTTTCTGGGCCAGCCACCTGCCCCTCTTTTGTCTGCCATGCTTTGATGGAAAATCAATTCAGATGTTACCCAGGCGGGAGGCTGCCCATTTAGGCCTCTGATGTCTGGGGGTAATATCTGTTCTGCAGCTCCATACCTGCCCTACACTGAGGCCTATGCCTCACAGATAGCATCCCAGGCAGCTAAGATCACCTGGAGCCTCACAACTCCACTGCAACCAGCAAGCCTCAGGCCTGTCAAAGATTTACAGGTCTGAGCTTTCTCTAGCCAGGATTGTGTGTGCATGTGTGGTGGCTGGAGGTTATCAGGCACATCCTACCCACCTTTCACCAGGGAGGTTTGCAGTCCTGGATTTCCTGGGGGCTGCCATGCCACTGGCAGTCCCACCAGGTCTCCTGACCCTGGCAGTGTGCAGTTTTAAGTCATTCCCAGGACCTGGGGTCTCCTCCTTCCCCATAGACCCTGCCCATACCTCCAAATTTGTCCTGGGATGGGAGCTTATCAGGGAGATGTTCTTCCCCTGCTGGCTGGTGATACAGCAAGTGCCACCTCCAGCTCTGAGAGCAGGGCATTAAATGTTTGTGAAACCAAACCAAATAATAAAAGGAAATAGGAGTGGACTGAGTGAGGAAGGTGGCATTCATTCTGTCTGCATGTGGAGCTTGGTGAACCCCAGCAACAGGAGTTTCACCTTCAGGAACAGCAGCTGCTCCACCAAACCAGGATCCAAGGAGGTGCGGTGGGGTATGACAACATGCCCAGCAATGCTGAACACCCTTTTGCTTGGAATACTGGTCAGTGGAAAGGACAGGTGTTCTTGGGCAACTGTGGCCAGATTCTGCCATATGTGTCTATGACTTGCCCATGAGGCCAAGGTGTAGACACTGCTCCCACCTCCTTGCTGCCACTAGCAGCAGAAGCCTCATGCCTGGTAGAAAAGAGGGTGTGACTAAGTTTGGGGTGGGACTTACAGAAGACCTGGCACCTGCCTTTCCAGCATGCTTCATGTTTGGTGTGCTGGAAAGTGTGTGTGTGTGTGTGTGTGTGTGTATGTGTGTAGTGCTATCCTGCCCAGTGATGAGAGACTGCCAGGGAAAGCACAGCTTATTTTTTTCCACTTGAACAAAAAGAAACAAGAACAAATGGCAGGATTTTGGGGCAAGAAAGAGTTGAAAGGAATAACAATAGGGAGGGTAGGCAAGGATAAGTGGGAAAGGATTGGCTACAACTTGGTAGGAAGGGACTTCCAAGCTGCAAGCTTCCAGGTGCTTCCCTCTGCTGCTGATCATGCTGCAAACACAGACACAGCTGAGGAATGGCAGAGAGGAGTTCACACACAGAGCTTTATATGCTATTTTTCCATTCCTCCCCCAGAGCACTGGGAGTGGAAGGGACCTCAGGGACAGATCACAGACACTGGCCAGCTACAGATTTCAATATCAGAGCAGTCCTTCCCCGCCCCCCCTTCCCCCTTCCTCTTCTTAGTTTCTGTCTCCCTGCAAGCCCCGCTCTGAAACTCCAAAATTTTCCAAAATTTTCTGAAACATTTTGGATACTTTTGCAGAGCTTTTCCTTGGTCTCCTGTTCTGATTCAGATTCAGTGTTTTGGGCACCAAAATGGACTGAAACACCTTGGAAATGAAACAGCCGCTGAAGATTCACACATCCCTAATGCACACCATGTCCCACACAACTCCTACATCATGCTATTGTGGGGGGGCACCTGGCTGCCGCAGGCCACTAGATAATGTAACATCCAATTGTTTGTGCTATATTTTTACAAAGAACAGACACTGAGGTGAGGTCTGAATTATTTCAGTTTGGGGGTAAAAGCAAGAGAACAAAAATAAAATCTTTTTGGGAGTATGAAATTTGTAGTTCCTCTATACTGAGCTACAGCAGCTATCTCTGCAGACACCAAACTACTGGGTTGTATCTTCACTAACTAATAAAAGTTGTGGGGGGGTTTACCACAGGTAGCAGGTGAGCATTTGCTAGCTCAGTATGAAACATAATAGGGGCAAATCACTTGAGAAATATTGTATGGTCCAAGTTAACCATATGCCATGAGGTATGAGGAGAATACAGTGCAACTTTGTCCTATTTATTCTGCAGTACAGAATATAAATGTCAAAGTTCCACTTAAACTTGTATTGCAATATTAATATCATATTTGTGATCTCACTGTCAAAAAAAATCTTTATAAAACTTTACATCAGTGGGGCTACCACCATTTAGATAAGAATATAAAGTAAACAGAAAACAGAAAATGATGCTGCATTTACAAAAAAACATATCCCACACTTTAGAGCCCAGTAATCGATGGGCCTAATACAAATCTAAGGAAATGTCATTGTTTTAAGAGTGACAAACACTAGAAATAACTAGATAGATCTTTGTCTTAAATCGCAATAACTGTTGCAGTTTCTTTAATAGACATTTTCTTCTTTTTCTTTAAAACGCGTAAGGTTAAACTTACAATAAGACAAACTGTGCTAATAGGCCAGTATCAAGAGTATAGTTGAGAGACTATATTTTTATTAGCGCTTAAAGTCCATTGGGTAACCTGGGCTGTGCGATATTAGATATACCAGAATCCAGAGATTCTTTATTAGTGGCATGTAGATACATTGTCATAGACTGTGGTGATGTTTTCTGTTGTAAAAGCTACTGGTTTAAATGAAAATATGTCCTTGTAGCCTGCATGCTGAGGAGTTATTAGCTTTTTATTAGCCTACTCTAGCTACGCAATTCAGTCTTTTACAATGTAAAGATAACATGTAGATCCATAATGCTTACTCTGCCAAATGGAAAACTGCTAAACTTTACTTATATGTTGAAGTCATGGACTCAAAATATAGATACTAATAGAGGGTGACAGTTAAGTTAATGATCAACTTAGCCAAAGTTTCCCACTTCTACTGACATCATTGAACTTGACCTAGTCATTTTACTGCATATACTTCCTCATTCTGGGCCAACAGCTTTCTTTTTTTATTCTTACTCTTTTCATTTGCATTCAGAGAGCACCTGACTCCCTTTTGTGCATGGAAAAGAAAAATTAAAACCAAGGAAGGTTCACCTTCCCATTAAATTTTCAAGCAGCCCAAAATCAGGAGTGAAAATTTGGCCTCATTGAAGTTCATGGCAAAACAGCTGCTGATATCAGTGAGGCCATACTTTTATCCCAGGTCGGATTATTCAGTTATTCTACATACTGGGTGCATCTACACAAGATGCTTTACTACGCAGTAGAGCAAATTACTGCACAGTGTCTCTAGTGGGTTATGGAATAGAGAAAATCCCACACAACTTACTGATTCATTTGATGCACTGGCTGGGGGAGTAGTTAGTTGATTGCACGATTTCACAATGATTGCACACTTAATTCATACAACACAATTTTATTTTAAAATTCTTTGCTACGCATATAACACTGCTTAGCTTTAAGAAATACCACAAACATTAAGAACACAATAACTACATATATCAGAAACAATGCTCCGAATGCACTTCCTTCCCAAACACTGCTATAAGAATTAGTATTACAAAAACAACTACAATTACAACTAAAAGTTAAATTTGAATCAATACTATTATTTTTCATAATATACTTACAATCCTAGAATTCTGAGAAGCCAAACACCTAAATATGGTTTAATTCCTCAGTAGTACTATTTAATGGGCTGGCCTCAGTAGTACGGTTCAATGGGCTGGCCTCAGCAATACGGTTCAATGGGCTGGCCTCAATACTGATAGGACTAAGTCCCTTTCCTTCAGTCCCTTTTGGGCGCTCCACAGCTTCAGCATGAACTAAGAGATTCATGTTCACGGAGAGGGTGGTTCAGGTGATCAATCTGATCTGGCCTACACTTGCGATTCTTCCTTTGTTGTTCTGCAAGTGAGGTTACCTCCAAATTGGAACAGTAGATTACAGTTTTTATTGAGTTGCCGTCTTGGGCCCCTCCTACCCAAACCTGTCACTACTCCCAAATTTGGGCTCAGATCTTACTCAACGGATTTCTTCTGGGTTCAGTTTCTTTTGTTGATCATTTAATTACTTTGAGGAATTTCCTTTCTTTCCAATCTTTTAAAAGGCTCCTAGGGTTTGATTTCTTGGAATGTGGGATGTTTGCTTAAGGGTCATTTTTAGGTTAACTTTGTTAAAGGCCTCTAAAGATAAAATTCAAGAGTTAAGACTTTGAGCAAAGTCAGGACCTTCCGCACGTAGACCAAAACAATGGCCTAGATAAGAAGATGAATCTTGTCTTCTTCCTAAACTGGCTAATGGGCAACTATTACAAACATTCAAACTATTACATTCAATATGACACACAGTAAACATCACTGTGTACAGGTACAGATGCTTACTACGTAGTAATTTGCTTTAGTCTGCAGTTAATTTGCTACTTGCATATGCATATACATTTGCTGCCAGCATTTACTATCTGTAAATGCAGGTAGCAAATTAATTGCAGGGTATAGCAGATTACTGGGTAGTAAGCATCTGCATGTGTAGACTGTGATGCTTACTGTGTAGTAATTTGTTCTACTGCACAGTAGAGCAAATTAGCGAATTAGCAGGTAGCAAATTAACTTCAGCGTAGTTAATGTGCAGTAATGCATGTGTAGACACTAACCAGGAGCAAATTTGCTTCTGGTCAGGCCCACCAGAGGATCACCTGCAGACTAGCCCCAGGACCACAAGGCTGGGAGCTCTTTTCCTGCCCCAGCCCCTGGCCCGTAAAAGCCTGCATGGACACCAGGGTTCTGGGCCACCTGGAGCCAGCCTCTGGTCACTGCATCATGCAGCAGAGGCCCCAGGCCAACCTGTCCTGACCCTGGTTCTGGTCCCTGGCACAGCGTTGACTCATAGCTGCCTGTCCCATGCTGTTGCACTGTGTTGGGTGCTGCAGGTGCTTGCTGAGGTTTGACAGTACCTTGACAGTACTCTAGGCCAACTGCAGCCAGCTTCTGGCCACCAGATCCTATTCCAGTGACCCCTGGACAGCCACAGTAGCCTGCCCAGAGCCTGCCACTGGTCTCTAGCACAGCATTGTTTTATGCTTGCCTTGTTCCACACCATGTCCCTGGACTGGGCACTGCAGGCACCTGCCCAAGGCCAGTTACCCTCTGCAGGACTCCCCGATTCTACATGGAGGACTTGTGTAACTTAAGCAAAAAACAGATAGACTTCATATCGAACAGCTTCTGTGAAGAGCAGTTCAGGGAATGAAATGGTTATATCCTCCAGTGTAGAGATAGGACAAGCAGGCTAAATTAAGGCCTTGTAAGTTTGTGCCTTGAGCCACACAAATGTTGTTTGGTTTAGTGCTAGCTTGGAGTTTGGAGCAGTCACACCCTTAGTCTAGAAACCTTCTCTGACTGCCCCCACCGACTCAGGTGTGACTTGCCACTGGAGGCCTGATGCGCAGGGGCAGGACTAGGAGTTGTAGCTGTGAGTTGCCACTAGAGGGCTGGTGAGTCAGGACAGGCTTCTATCCCTCCTCTATGGGCAGGAGTGGGAGACGCAGGGGGATGAAGGGGGTAGGAACATGTAACTAGGAGGCGGAGAGTTAATGGGAGGTAAAAAGGAAATAGGGGTAGAGGAAGGGTGGTGAAATGAAGGAAGTCAACCACTGTTAAGAAAGAAATTAAAAATAGTAAGAAAAAAGAATTTAGAAAGAAATAAAAGGGAAGTAAATTAAAGAAGGTCTCAGATTTTGATTAATTTTGATGTTATGCAGGGAATGGTACTCATATTCCAGGGGAGGCTGGGAGCTGGGAGCAGTGAGGAAAAGCACTTTGGAGGGAATTACTGCCTCTGCCACTGCCATTGCACCTGCCCTGGGAAGAAAGTCTCAGCTCATGAAGACACAATCAGGCCCACAACTTTGTTACCCCTCACTTAGAGAGCAGGGCTTGCCAGAGCCCAGCCAGGTCTGGGAGCTCTTTGGGGCTTGACACCTCTTCTCCAGTCTGCAGTACCTGGCAGGTCAGAGGTCTGGAGGTTGTCTGGGGCTGGACACTGCTCTCCCCTGCTCCCTCTGTGCTGGCAGGGATAGGTGCCCCTGTTGGCCCTTCCCAGACTAGGAGGCTCAGGGAGAAAAGCCCTGATTTTGGGTTCTCCCCTACTTCTTGGGTCTCATAGGCAGTCAGGCCTGACTGCTCACCAGGATGGGCAAGGGGCTGCTGGAGACATGTGCTCAGTGCCCCACCCCACTGGCTGCTTTGCCCAGGGCAGCTCATGCAGGAGGGTGGGGTGAACAAAGGCTGGAGTCTCTGCTGTTCAATTAACCAGTCTGGGCCTGATTCAGCCTGCTGCCCTGTTCCCCCAGCTTCCCCAGCCCCTGATCCATTGATGCCCTGAGACTGGCCAGCACCTGCCTCAGCAGCTGTGGGAGAGTTGCAGTGAACTACTTGTAAGGGTGATTCTTTTGAAACTTAAAAGGCTGACTGCCTGTCCTGGTCAGGGCTCTTTCCTACTCCCAGGGACTGGTGGACAGGCAGTGATGGCTTGCTGGGATGGTCCAGGGGGTGAAAAAGTAAATGTAAATGCCACTTGCATTCTTTATTATAAGGAAATTAACAGTTAGAAAATGACACTATGGCTTTTAATGGAGCTTAGCATATAGTACAGTGCAATGGGGTCTTCTGGGATAAGAAGACTAAGATAAGAAGATTAAAAGATGCCTTCAAAGCCTTGCTTTACTATGCTGTGTCTCCCCTGCCAAGCCACGTTTGAAGCTCAAGGAAGGAAACAGACACCAGGCTCTTCACGTGGGCTATATTTTACCTGGTTGGGCTGGCTGAGGGGTGGGGACTTGAGGGGAGAGCCAAAATGCACAGATTGGTCAATTACCAATGTGTGGAAATTCAAACCTCTTGGCCAGGCACAAGGTCTGGTCTGATCATAATCTCTCCGAGCAAGCTGACTGTTCCAGCTAGCTTTTGATCTTTGAGATGACCAGCCGCAGAGCTGCAGCATTCATTGCACTGGTTAAACTTCTCAGATAGAAGAGTCACCTGTGTCATCTGCTTCTGACCCTAGTGCCTCAGTACATCAAGGACAGCAGTGTTGCTGTGGCTGTCCTGCTGGCTACACATGATACAGGGGGTGCAGACAGAAGTGCCGCTTCCAGCTGTAATGCTGAGAGGCTGCAGCCAGGTTCCCTCAGCAACGGCCACAGCTGTCTGCCAGTGCTCGCTGTTTTCAAAACGGGAAGGGGGAAGGAAAGACAGTGGAGGGAGCTCATTCTTTGGGCTCCCCAGCTGGTGCTGAAGGGTGGGCTGGGTGAATTGGAGCCCCACCTTGGCAGGGCTCCAATACAGCCACCCCACCCTTTGGGTGGAGGGGGGAACTGAAAAACCCCCAGACTGAACTCCCTCCACTCCCTTTCCCTCCTGCCATTCTGAAAACAGCAACAGGCTGGTAGCTCCCAGACACAAGTCACAAAAAATGCTACATTTTGATACAGATGATATTTTGATGCACAAGTCACAAAAGATGCTATATTTTGATACAGATTTGGGTACAGATGCAATGAGGGGTTAGATTTTCACCCGATTAGCCATTTTAAAGCTGTTTACAGCCATGAACTTGTATTGGTCACAGCTATAAATTGCTTTATGTGGCCAGATCAGGCGAAAATTGTCACTTCCGTCTGTACCCAGGATGACTGCCTTGAAGCTGCACATCTACATGCCCAGTTTCAGATCCCACAGAGGCACTGAGCTCTACCTGTGAGCTCAAACTGGTGGGAGCAGCTCGTGCTCAGGACATGGGATGATGACCAATGGAGACAGAATTTCAGAATGTCCTGTGGCTCATTCATGGACCTTTGCTTTGAGCTTGCCCCCCTACTCCAGCACCAGGACATGGGGCTTCGGTGCCCCTTGTCTATGGAGAGATGTGTCACAAGGGTAGTCTAGAAACTGGCAAATCCTGACTGGTGCATGGCCAACCTGTTTGGCATGGGGCAGACAACGGTAATGCTTAGTGTGCACCAAGTGTGCAAAGCAATTCTACAGCAGCTGGGGCCTTGGATGCTCTGGCTTGTGGATCAGGAAGAGGTGATTGCTGGCTTTGAGTAGCTGGGGTTTCCAAACTGTGTGGGAGCCATTGATGGGACCTACATCCCCATTCTGTGCCCCCCTCACCATGCCTTGGATTACATCGACAGGAAAAACTTCTTCTCCATCATCCTTCAGGCTGTCATGGACCACTGAGGCCGGCTCACCCATATAAATGTTGGGTGGTCAGGTCGGGTCCATGATGCCCATGTGTTTAGGAACTCTGGGTCCCTGTACATGATAGAATAGAGACAATTTGTTCCCCGGCACTCCCACCAAGGAATTGGTTGGCCTGTGCGTTCTCCCCCACCCTCCCCACTTCTCCCAATCATTGGAGATCTAGCATACCTGCTTCTTCCATGGCTCATGCAACCATACACTGGCCAACTGGACCTCAGGAAGGAGAACTTTACCAACTGAGCAGCTGCCAGATAGTAGCTGAGGGTGCCTTTGGGTGACTGAAGGCATGCTGGAAGTCCCTGAGGCTCTGCCTTGAGATTTGACTGCAAAATGTTCCCACCTTTGTGGCTGCAGCTTGCATCCTGCATAATGTGGGCATATTAAAGGGAAAAGCCTTTCCAGACACTGGGATACTGGGTGCTGATGCCTCTGGGAAGCCTCCTGAAATAAGTGCATTAGTATTGCCAACCCCACCATGCCAAAAATCATGGAACGAGCTCTGAAAAAATCAAGAGACTGCATGTAAATTATGAGATGCTATTTTTGAAGTGTATGTGTATTTGGGGGTGTTATTTCTGAAGGTGTTGGGGGCTGTGGGTGTGTGTGTGGTTTGGAGCTCAGAGAGGGGGGTCCCCACACACCCTGGCAGGATGTGGGGTACTGTAGGTCAGGAGTGAGAAGCAGCAGCAGGGCTGGGTGGGGGCTGTGGCTTGGGCTGAGGAGGAGACAGACAGAAACAGACACACAAAGATACTGACAGACATGCAGACAGCACCCGGCTGGTAAGTGGAGGGAAAGGGGCAGGGTGTGGGAGAGTCTCACAATGATTTTACGACAGTTGGCATTACTGGTGCATTGTTGGCAGGCCTACTGTAAGGCCACACATCAAGGAGGCCCCAGCTGACCACTTCTTGCAGGAACATACTCCTTTTCAGGAGGGGCAAGGAGGGTAATGGGGGGCAGATTGAGGGCCCCCAGGATGAGGGATGGAGTGACAGGAGCAGGGGCAGGGGTGAATGGCGCCCTGGGGCCAGAGGCATGGGGCAGGAGCATGGGCCCCCACAGCAGCTCACACCCCTGGAGGAGACATGGGGGCATGTGCCCCCCACAGAGCAGAGGCAGGTTGCCTGCTGTGGGCTAGGGCTCTGTACCCTGCTGCCTTGCCCAAGGAGCTCAGCCACATGCCATTGCCATTTATGGGGAGGGCAGGGGGTGTGGGGTGTACTGGCTGCGTGACACATCTCCTGCCCGTCCAGTGGCAGGAGAACACTAGGGTTGTGCGGCTGAGCTCCTAGGGCAAAGGCAGCAGGGCACAGAGCCCCAGCCCATAGCAGGCTGCCTGCCTCTGCCCTGCGAGGGGCATGTGCCCCCATACCTTCCCCGGAGTTGTGTGCTGCTGCAGGGGGCTGCATCCCTCCCCTGCGCCTACAGTCCCAGGGCCCCATTCACCCCTGCCCCTGTTCCTGCCCCACTCCCTCCCTCATTGTGAGGGCCTCAATCTCCACCCCCCACACCCCTTCCCCCTCCCCTTGCCCCTTTTCCTCCACTAATCAGCTGGGAAAATCTGAAGATCTGGGAGATCGTGAGTCAGAGTTATTTTGACTTTGAAATCCCGAGTCTCATAGTGGTTTCTTGACAGTTGGCATTACTGGTGCATTGTGGGCAGGTCTACTGTAAGGTCACTCAACAAGGAGGCCCCAGATGACCACTTCTTGCAGGAGCACACTGCTTTTCAGGAGGGGCAAGAGGGTCAACTGAACTGAACACTGAAACATTCTCTTGCCCCCAGCCAGTAGGGGTACCTTTCCTGGCCAGCACCAAACCTGTCCCAACCCCCCCTTCCCTGATCCCAGGAAGCAGAAGAGACCAGTGTCTGGAGCCAGATAGCCTCCAGACCTGTCTAGGCTCAGCAAAGCCCTGTTCTCTGAGCCAGTAGGCAGTACATTCAATCAGGTTTATCTTGAACCAGTTTCAGCCATTTTGAAACTGGTTTATGTGCACTGAACTTGTGTTCTGCTACCCATTTAAACTAGTTTCTGATCACTTAAACCAGTTTACGTGTAACTTCTGTCCCCAGCATTACTGTTTACTAAGTAAACAGTCTTCCACTCTTCTACTTAATACTTAGATATTTCATTAATCTCCCTCTGCTATCACATTCACAACAATCAAAAGAATAATAGAAATCAGAGAGAATTAGGGTTGGAAGGGACCTTAGGAGTCACCTAGTCCAACCTAGTCAAAGCAGGACCATCCGCAGCTCTTTCTTTGGCAATCCCTCGCAGTCTGTCTTCCATGACGGTCTTCTCTGTGGGTCCAAAGATGGCTGATGAGGCTGATCTGGGATCAACAGAAACTTGCAACCTGGGCACGTGTCCAGGTGGGGTGAGTGGCTCTGGATTCTTGACTTGGTCTGCAGCATGCTCCCAATTTTCCATCTCCTACTGTTATCATAAAGTTTCAAAATACTGAGATCCTTGCAGTAGATTTTCTACCATTTGGGGTGGTCCTGGGTGATACTCTCCCATGAGTTGATGTCAATTTTCAAGTTGGCCTGGAGGACATTTTTTCAAGTTGGCCTGGAGGACATCTTTTCAAGTTGGCCTGGAGGACATCCTTGAAGTGCTTTCTCTGCCCAAGTTGCCATCCCCTTCTATGTTCCTCATCAATTCTTCCCTGTTTGTGAGCAGCTGGTCAAGAAGAACATGGCCCCTTGTTTGCCTCCAACACTTGCACCAGGAAGTTGTTCTTGGTTCTCTCCAAAAACTTTCTGGATTGCCTGTGTGCTGCTGTATTGTCCTCCCAGCAGATGTCACGGTGATTGAAGTCCCCCATGAAAACCAGGGCCTTTGATCTGGAAACTTCTGCTAGTTGTTTAAAGAAAGCCTTATCTACCTCATCCTCCTGGTGTGGTGATCTATAGCAGACACCCACCACAACATCACCCTTGTTGCTCTCCCCTCTGACTTGAACCAAGAGACTTCCAACAGGCCTATCTCCAGTTTCATATTGTACCTCTGATCAATCATACAGCTCTTTTACATAGAAAGCAAGTCCTCCTCTTGTCCCTTGCCTGTCCTTCCTGAACAGTTTATACCCATCCATGACAGTGCTCCAGTCATGCAAGCTCCCACCAAGTCTCTGTTATTCCAATCACATCAAAGTTTCGTGATTGTGCAAGGATTTTCAAATCTTTTTGCTTGTTTTCTAGGCTCCGTGCATTCATGTACAGACACCTGAGGCAACTAACTGATTGCCCTACTTTCTCAAGAAGAATGAGAAGGCCTCCCCTGTTGTCCACTCTGATTTGTGCTTCCACTAGGTACCCCTGGGTGTACTTGGAACAGTCCTAGGGGGAGCACAGCCGCCTCTCAGGGCTGGGGTGGAGCAAGGGCAGCATGACAGCTTCCCTGCCCTGTAGAGGGGTGCCACTGCCTTGCACTGCCCTGGCCCTGCTCCTGGGAGGTAGCAGTGCTCCATTTCCTCCCACCCGCGCACCGTCCCCATCTCCCTGCCCTGCCTCTGGCCGCTCACTACCCACTGCCCCCCACCCCCCAGCACCATGTTCATCCAGCTGTTGCGGGGTACTTAGACTTAAAAGGGTTGGAAACTCCTGCTCTAGGTCATCTGATTTCCCATTTGCCATAGAGCTTTGTTCTCCATTCCCCAATGAACCTAGTTAAAGCCCTCCTCACTAGGTTAGTGAGCCTGTCTGCAAAGATGCTCTTCCCTCTCTTTGTCAGGTGGATTGTGTGTGTGTTGATCTAACTTCTGAATTTTAGCTACTTATGCTAAATATCTAGGTTTGTTATGCTCAGTTAAAGAAAGAATTTATCTTAAAGGCTTCCCTTCAAAGAGAGGGACAACATACTGACCTGTGAACTGTTTGCAACTGCACTGTTTCCTGTCCCTGGTTCCTTTTGAGCCTGGACTCACCCTGCCCTTTTCTTAGGACTTTTGTTAGACACAGGCAGCAATCATCCAGCAATCACTCAGCTAGCAGCACTTTCAGCACTGTGCAGAGCACATGCCCAAACACACAGTCCACCAAACAAGCACTCACCAAGCTGAACACACAGACAGTCACTTAGGTTCCAGGAGCAGGATCTGGTCCCTGGATCCTTTTCCTCTTCCCCTTTCTCCTTTTGCTCCCAGCAAATTGCTTGCAAACTGTCTTGTTTGCTGTCCCTGTTCGCAACAGCAACACAGCATAGCACATAAAGTATATTTAATTAAAAAGAGGGATTTACAACTAGTGCTACCTATAAAGGCAACATAAGATTTATAGGCAATTTCATACCATGAAAAGAATTATCTGGAAAATACCAAAACTGCAAAACCGGATCAGTTCCATAGTTTGTTTAATCCAAAAACCTTTTTCTGACTGAGCTTTCCTTCACTAGACTTTTTACAAATTAATATATTTTTAAAATCTAGTGTAGACATCCTCAATATTTTCATTCCAAGCACAGCTCTGTTAAGCTTCAGATATAGTCTGAGGATTACCAGGTAGGTTCCAGACCTGTGTTCCAACAAAATGAAATATTGCAAAAATAATGGTTATAAGAAACATTTTTAAAAATCTCAGCCTGAAAATACAGTAACTAAATACAGAACTAGTGTAACACCAGCTATTTATAACAGAATTCTCTTTATTGCTATTACAACCAATTAAGTATTCTTAAATCTGAAAATAGACTTCATTACTAATAATAATATAATTAAAACCTGAAAGGTTACAAATAACCAAAATGGTTGTAAACCTGAAAAAATATTACAAATAATAAAATGGTTAAGAACCAGGAAAAATTGTAGTAGACAAAATAGAACCATGGAAAGGTCCCAAATGATAAAATTTGTTCAGTCTGAAAGAAAATATATAACAGTGTGAAACAGAAAGAAAGTTATTCTGGTACCCCAAATTTATGAAGTGATAACGTCTCAAAATCCCTAACATATGGCCAGCTTGTCAGGCCAAACCTACCCAATTTTTAGAGACTAAATTCTGACTAGGGTATGTATCATTGGTACATTGGTTCCTTTGCCTGAACAAGATTTCAGTGCAGAAACACTGTTCAAGGAGACAGCTATGCTTGTATTAACCTATCCATAATATATTATAGGGTTACCATATTTATAGTTTCAAAAATAGGCCACCAGTCAGGGATGGTGCGGGTGGGGGGGTGTAATATGATTGTGGGGGAAGGCAGTGACAGCCCCCACAGCCCCCACAGCCCTGCTGGTACCCCTCACTCCCAACCTGCAGTCCCCCCAGCCCTGCTGATGCCCCGCACTACTGACCCACAGCCCCCTGGCACTGCCTGTTCCCTGCACTCCCAATCCAGAATCCCTCACCCTCCCTGGTGTCCTTCACTCCCAAACCACAATCCTGCCAGCCCTGCCACTGCCTCTCACTCCCAACCCAGAGGCCCCTGCTCCCCCCAGCCCTGCAAGCGTGTCCCGGCTGCCCCGCCCCTATGAGCACAGGCTCTGGTGTGGCCTGGCCATGCAGCTCGTTGCTGCCTCTTTGCCGCTTCCTACCCCTGCTGCAGGAGCAGGAGCCTCCCCTGCCCTACTGAAGCCCAGTGCTGGGGAAAACTTTGATTCTGAGCAGAGCAAAATCCCAAATCCTGGACAGCAGTTGATATTTAAAAAAACCACCTGGGTAGAGATGGGAGGACCCATAAAGAAGACATGTCTGGGAAAACCCAGACATATGGTAACCCTAGATAATATGAAGTCAGACTGTAGCAGGGCAGTGCTAGCTGCTGCACTGCTGGTGGCACTGGCAATATGACCAGCCCCATCCTGCAGCACAGACTATTTTTTTCCCACATCAGTGTAATTATCAGTATTTTACAAATGTATTTGTCTTCTGTATTTGAAAGTCATGAAGAGATCATAAGGATAAATTTATAGTGAGTTTTCAATTTTCTGTTAGTTTTACTATGTTCTAATGCCAGGGCCTCTCCCCTACTTTTCTTAAATAAAACAGATAGTTGTACTTACAGTAATGCAGAAAATAATATAGATCCAGTCATTATTAGCACCACCATTAGAACATTACCACTATTATTGTTATCACTATTAGAAGTATCAAGTAAAGATTCCTTTGGAGGGGAAAAAAAGGCAGCTTGAGCCACATTAGACACTTCTGAAATCAGGAAGGCATTATCCATGGCACGTACTGCAATATAGATTATGGTACCATTTTCTATTGTGAAATTTTCTGGTTTAAATTGAAATGATTCTTTGGTGCAAGCAGGCTGAGGTATCAAACTAGATGTATTCACAGATGTAGCCTGGTCAAAAGCGTTCCGTAAGTCCAGAGAAATTTCACTCATTTTTATGAAGTATTGTTTAGCTGAGGGGAAAAAAGTGGAAGTGGGTAAGAATGTTAGCATGCATGTTTCACTGTACATACATGCAATGATTGTAAATAACTTGCAGAGCAAAACCTATCTTTTTTGAAACTCAGATGGTACTCCATTCCCAACGCAACCATTGACTAGTTTGTTCAACTAACTACCAGCCTTTCTTTCTGAGAAGACCTGGACAGGATTTGCATTAGAACTTGTCAGGCCCACACATTAACTTGGCCAAGGATCTGCTGTTAACTTAAGTTGTGCATTTTTTATCTTAATCAGCCTTAAGTGAATTACGTTACAAGCACTTACAGCAATGAACTGGCTGAACAGAAGAACATACCCAGGGATGGAAGTCTTCCATATATAAGTGCAGACTATGGTCCATACATTTACCACCCTCAAACACACTTAAGAAGATTTTCTATAATGCTAAGATTAGAATGATAGGATGAGAAGCTTCTCGCACAATATCCTTTCCTTTGAATATCCAGGTATGCATAAAGGACAAAAAGGGAAAGCTAAAAAGAGAGAGGAAAGAAGTATCTGCAATCTACCAGTATTGGCAGAAACTAAAATATATAGCAGAATGGCAGCTCCATTTGTCAGGGATGTTGCTGTAACTGTACTTGGCTTCCTAATGTTCTTTAGTGCACTACTACTGTTAATTTTTCAAGGCTACATGGTTATTTTCTGTTCCAGACTTTTCCAGCTTTTTGTTTGATTTGGGTTCTAAATGCTTCTCTTCCAATCATAAGTGCCATTACTTTAGGGAATGGAGGAAGGCTGACTCTACACCCCTGTAGAATCCTCCTACTCAAATATGCTTTAACTATACAGCTGTTTTGAGCTGTAGGAGCAGTAGTAAAGAGCCACGTAACAGAACCTGAGTTTGTTTCCTCCATGAGCTGCTCATCAGGAGTTGTAGGAATGTGCATAAGAAAGCATGGGATAGGCAGAATAAAATCTTTTCATTTCCTGTAAAATGAAGTGTTGGGGTTTGGAAACATTACAGTTTTCTCATTCCTTTCTCTCGAGGATTAGGTGGTGTCACAGTGAATACTGTGTTGAACTTTTGGTTATTTAGAGGCCTAGTCTATGCTAGGAATTTTTCACAAGGAAAAGCTAGAATAGGCAAAATCATAGGGCATACCCAGACGAGTGCACCACATACCACACAGTCCTTTGTTCTCCGCACTGCAAGGGCATGCTGCCCGAGTGTGCGCTGCTCCTTTTTTTTTCTGTGAGGTCAAAAAAGCCATGGAAAAAAGCCCGAAGCACAGCACACTTGGGCACCATGCACTGTTACAAAGTGGAGCTGGACTGCTCAGAGCCGCACTACAGGTGATGGCCAAGCTCCAGCCAGTAGGATCACTGTCGCTGCAGCTCCAGGAGGCCCCCAGGACCTCAGGTAAGGCTTCTGGGCCCAGCCTCCCCTATGCTACCCAGGGGCAACTTGCCACACCCGGGGGCAACTTGCTACTGCTACGTGTCCCCGGGGAACCAAAGGTCCATGCTCATGTGGACGCGCCCATAGTGTCTATCACATTATGGAAAATGGGAAAGATATAGCTCATTTTCTCATCTCAGCCTAGCTGATAGGATCCTTGTGCTTTGTAATTTCAGACAAGTGACAAGAAAACATCATTTCCACATCTGCGTAATAACCTACAGGCTTACCTTGTCCCATATCCAGGTCTCCCCCTGGAGCTGTCCATGATAAGTGAATGCTGCCTTCTTCTATATGAGCATCCAAGTCAATTATTTTAGAAGGTGGGAACACATCAACATACTGAGAAGGAACATTTTCCACAACAAAAGAACCTCCAGGTGTAGTTCTTCTGAAGCTTCCTAGCTTTGCTTGAATTTCCTTGTTACTGACTTCAGGTCTTGGTACATTCATTTTGATTTCACCTGCCCCCAAAATAATTAAAAGTTTATTAGTACAAAACTCCAAATGATAACATTTTCTTTTACCTTTAATTTCTTTTCTTTTCCTGTATTTTTTAACTTGGGGTAGTTCAGATTAGTACAGGAATAGGTGAAGCAAAGATGGAAAATACAGTGAATCCAGGTATTCTCCAGCCTGGCACAAGATTTAGAAAACCACAGACGCAAAATAGATTTTAGAGCAGTTGGAGCTAGAAACAGTGCTAATTATCATGTAAGGTAGGTAGAGTATTATGAAGGTTTCCAGTGGGTTATAGATGCAATAACTGCTTCTACCCATCTCTTCCTGGATACTGTAGGTATTAGAAGGCATTTAATCCCAGGTAACCATTTTCTTACTCATTTGGGTATATGCATTTTTCTAAACAAATATATGACAATAGAAATATGAGAGTGAGAGAGGATGGGGAATGAGAAACTTTTAATTCTATTTTGACCTGTCTTCAGTTGATTAAATATAGACTTAGAACTAGCTTTGATTTTCAGACTCTTAAACTCGGAGATGCTCTTGACTTCCAGAGAGAACTGTATTTTTTATTAAAACTCTATTTTATAGAATAAAACATTCTTATTAAAATATTGTACACAGTGCTCATACATAGCAAAATACAGTTTTTTTTCGCTTTATGCTGTACATGCGTTCCTGGAAAACAATGCATAACTTGAATTCACAGAAAGGGAACCCACTTTACTATGTAACAAATAGGGATACATTCCAAGACCTCAACTGTACTGACCTTCAGACCCATTTCTACCAATTTTATAAGGCAATTTTGGTATTCACCAAGAGCAAGCACAGGGTACTATCATAATGGGGATGGCAGCTACAAAAACACGTGTCACAGACAATGACCGAGGAGCAGTGATCCACACGGGAGACTATATTTTGGTGCGCATCACTCCCACAATGCACCATACAAAGCAGCTGACTGTGGGCTTCCACCACACTGATCATATAAAAGTGAGTTTACCTTGCATATAACCAATTTTTGGTATAAAAAGGGTCATCACATAAGAGCAAATTCACACATAAAGAACCCACACAAAACGAGGGAAACCTGTAATGTGCCTCCAGCTGTTCCTTTTGAAAACTGCAAATGTGAATAGAAAAAAATACATTTAACTGATTTTAAGGTTAAAAATCATTTCTGTAAAGCTAAGCTCTTCCATATTCAGCCATATTTTATGCATGCAAAAAATACAAAAGTATTTTACTACTTTTATAAAAGTTTCTTACCATTCTTTATGTAGCCTGGTACATACAAGGCTTGACTTTGTCTCTTGCCAAGTCGGGTACTCTTATCTTTTCCCAGGACCTGCACTTTCAAGTTGTATCTACCGTTTTCATGGAAACATGTGAAGAACCTTGAATAGATTCCATCATTCTTGGAAACATCAGCACCTTGGCATAAAATATTAAGAATTAACGTCCAAAAAGAAGGTAACTTCTAGTAAGCAAGGTCACTTAGGCTGTTCAGTAGTTAAGCACAGGTGGTTCTGCTATTATTGGAATAACTTATTTTAATATGGACGTCAGCCGAAATGATATTGTCTCCATTGTGATGTAAATGAATTACATATTTATCCAGAGGTAACAATGTGGCATTTATACATATAACTGTGTAATTGCTCTTCTTTCTGGGAAACTACCTTAGTGGAGATTCTCATGTTATGGTTGGTGGAGACCTTCTTGGCAGTCTTGAGACTGACACAGTGTCAGAGCACAGGACTCTGTGAAGGAGACAGCTTGCAGGATGATTTCTTTATCTGTCACCAAAGTTATATCTACACTGCTGTCAAAACTGTGACTATCTTTGCACAGTCATGCCTGAATTAGCTTAGTTGATGGGCAGTGGGTTCATAGTATCATAGTGCTTATGGTCAGAAGGGACCTAAACAGATCATCAGGTTCTGACCCCCTCCACTGGGCAGGAATGGATGCCGGGGTCATATCACCCCAGTCAAATATGTGTCCAGCCTCCTCTTGAAGACCCCCAAGGTAGGAAAGAGCACCACCTCACTTGGGAGCCCATTCCAGAGCCTGGCAGCCCTAACTGTAAAGTAATGTCTCCTGATGTCTAGCCTGAGCCTTCTCTCTAACAATTTGTGGCCATTATTCCTAGTAACCCCGGGTGGTGCCCAGGGGAACGGAGCCTCCCCCAATTCACACAGATCCCCCCTGGTGAGTTTGTAAACCACCACCAGATCCCCTCTCAGCATTCTCTTGAATAGGTTCAGACCTTCTAGCCTCTCCTTGTAGGGCCTGCCTTGCTGCCCCTTGACCATGAGAGTGGCCCTCCTTTGGACCAGTGCTAGCCACATCCCCCTTGAAGTGTGGCGCCCAGAACTGGACACAGTACTCCATCTGTGGCCTGACCAAAGCCACATAGAAAGACAGGATCACCTCCCTGGACCTGCTTGTGATGCATCTGTAGATGCACAACAAGGTGAGGTTAGCCTTATTGACCACTTCGTCATATTGGCGGCTCATGTTCATCCTGGAGTCAACAAAGACTCCAAGATCCCTTTCTGCCACTGTGTTGACAAGAAGAATGTTCCCCAGCTTATAGGTGTGTTGCTGGTTCCTTCTCCCTAGATGCAGTACCTTGCAATTGTCTGCACTGAATTCCATCCTATTCTCATTCGTCCACCTCTGTAACCTGTCTAGATCTAGCTGAATTCTGTCCCTTCCCTCCAGCATGCCCACCTTGCCCTAAAACTTGGTGTCTTCAGCAAATTTGGACAGCATGCATTCCACACCCACAGCCAGATCGCTGATAAAGATGTTGAACAGTAGAGGCCCTGGGACCGAGCCCTGGGGGACTCCACTGCCTACATCCCTCCAGGTCAAAAATGACCCATCCACCACCACTCCCTGGGTGTGACCATCTAGCCAATTTGCCACCCATCTGACTGTGTAGGCATCAATGCCACAGTCACCAAGTTTTTTTAAGAGAATGTGGTGAGAAACCATGTCACAGGCCTTCTTAAAGTCCAGGAAAATGACATCCACCCCGACACCCTCATATAGGGACTGTGTGACCTGATCATAAAAAGAAACCAGGTTAGTCAGGCAAGACCTGCCCTCAATGAACCCATGTTGGTTGCCCTTGAACATTAACTCCCCTGCTGGGCCCTTGCAGATGTGCTCCTTGATAATTTTCTCTTTCTCAAAGGTCTTCCCAAGGACTGAGGTAAGACTGACTGGCCTATAATTGCTGGGGTCCTCCTTTCTCCCCTTCTTGTAAATTGAGACCACATTGGCCCTTTTGCAATCCTCTGGTACCTGGCCAGTGCCCCACGAGCGCTCATAGAGCCAAGCCAGGGGCCCCACTATGACCCCTGCCAATTCCCTCAGCACCCTCAGGTGAAGAGCATCTGGACCTACTGATTTAAACATGTTCACCCCCTCCAAAAGTTCCCTAACTAGGTCGTCTCTGTCCCTAGGCATGGCAGTGCCCCCTGGGTCCATCCGAAACTCTAGTGGGGGAGATGTCCCGGTCCCTGTTCAGGAATATGGAGGCAAAGAATTAATTAAAGAGGTCATCTTTTTCATTTGCTGCAATCACCAGATTGCAAAGCCTATCCTGTAGGGGCCTACATTACCCAGTGCCTTCTTCTTACTTCCTATGTATTTGAAAAAGGACTTTTTATTATCTTTAATTCTGTTTACTAGCCCTAGCTCCATCTCTGCCTTGGCCTTCCTAACAGCCTCCCTGCAGTCCTGAGCAGTGGAAGTGTAATCCTCGTTGGTGATAGCCCCTTGCTTCCACTGTTTGTACACTTCCTTTTTTGCCCTCAGGCATCCCTGGATGCCTTTGCTGAGCCATGGGGGCTTCTTAGCACTCCTTCCCCCCTTGGTGAGCATTGGGACTGACTCCCTTTGAGCTCGGAGGATCGTCTCCTAAGAGAACAACCACCTGTTTTGAACTCCCATCTCATTGAAACTTTGAAACCCCAATGCCTCTCCTACTAACCCTCTTAGCTTACAGAAGTCAGCCCTCCTAAAGTCGAGGACCTCTGCCTTGCTGCTTGCTTTCACCACCCTGTGCTGGATAGTAAATTCCAGCAGGCAATGATCACTGTCACCCAGGTGGTTGAGTACCTGCAGACCCCTCACCAGGTCATTGCCTGTGGCAAGGACCAAGTCCAGCAGGCATTTCCCCTGGTGGAACTATGTATTTCCCCTGGTGGGTTAACATTAATGCTGCAGTCAAGATTCACATGGCATGGGACAAACTAGAAAAACCAACTCTTAAGCCCCCGACAGATGTAAAAGTAAGGTGAATGCGCAATAGGATCTGATGCGGGATCCCAACAGTTGCATTTCCTGGGATGCCTGCATCAGATTCCACTGCACCATATTGTCAGGGCAGAGGGAGCCTGTTCCCAGGCTCCCCCTGCACTGGCAAGTAGGTTTCCAGATGCAGGAGCACACTATGTGCTCCCCAGGCTGGGAGACCCATCAGCTGAATGGGGCTTTCCACTGGGGAAACACATTTGATCAGCTGATGGGGCTCCGAGCCCTGGGAGCCCATGGTGTGCTCTCTCAGCTGGAAGCCCTGATCTGCTGAGGGGCCTCCCAGCCTCTGGAACACATAGGAATCTTGACAGTCTCCTGTGGCCCCCAGAGGCTGGGCACTGGCCTTGTGTTCAGTTACAGGTGTGATAAGAATCAGTCACAAAGGTATTACACATGTTTTGTAACATGTATGTAAAATATACTCAAAGTTCAGAGAGTGAATTTAGGCATAGAGTTGTTTGCCATCTTTTGTCCCTGTGCAGTTATTTGCATCATAGGTGATAGCCCAAGAGAGAAAACAGGCTTTGAAGAGAGACTTTGCCTTTCCTTCCTGTGCACAATTTCTCTTTCTTCCTCCCATTACACCCAGTACAATACATCAGGGTACATATGTTGTATCAGTTTGGATACCAAGCCATTCACCCATCCTAAAAGCACTTCCCTGCTCTTAAAGTACCACTACTAAAGACCAGAGTCACAGTTTTCTTCCTTTGAAACCCCTTATTCTGGGCTCATTGCATACCGGTGACTGACTCCTTTGTGTAAATTTGCAAGTAGCATGTAGTAGATTCTAAAATGCAGAACACAAGTGGGGAGAATGCAAATTGATAAATAAAAAGCAAGGACATTTATTAAAAAATTACCTGAGCCATTGTCAAAAAGTTCCAGATCTACTGCAGTTCCAGTCTGCGGTTCAACAGTAGCCTTCACCATTGCACCAAGAACAGGCAAAAACCCTTGGCTAACTTCTGCATAAATAACCATAGGACTAGGGAAACTGTTTGTATCATTATTCATGTGAGCTCTCACAGTCACTGGAGGCACATCCAAAGATGCTGCTCGAGAGGTTACTGTCATTGATATGACTTGAGAGGCTGTATACGTATTTTGAATCTGATAATGCCAATCTCCCCACTGCAAATCAAATATAAAGAATATTATAAGTTTATTATAAGAATGTAGTATACTATGAACAGCCTTGTTCCTCTTAGATAATCATATATTAGATTAGATTAAAGGAGATTTTCAGTGGCACAAAGAGCAGTTCGAGTTAGGATATCGCTACAAGGCCAAATCTGAGATGATTTGGATACCTTGGCCAGAGCTGTTAATATTTTAAAATGTTTGGATTACTTTTAATTTCAAATTTAGAGCTGATTTTTTTTTAGGTTTTAGGAATTCTCTCATTCATGGAACCGTTTGTGTACTTAAAGTTACAGATATGAATGCTCAGCCTTAATTTCACCTTAATGTAGTGTGTTGTGCAGAAATCTTATATATATGATAGGAGTGCAGTGGCAGGAAAGGTGTCAAAAAGTGGGAGTTTAGGCATTTTAGTCCATGAAAGGTATTAAAGAGTTCAGACACAGAAAGAGAGAACTTGAACTTTACCTCTGCGGTGCCTGTTACAGTGAGTCGAGCTGTTTGGAGGTTTGCATCACTAATGGTAAAGTCAGAATTTCCATACTCTTTTCCATTAGGGTCCCTGAGGAAAATGTGTGGTAAAGAGCCACTCCATGTAACTATGAAGAAGGTGTCATTTCCTACAGTGCTGTCAACTGTCACTGACCCATTCATCCACTGACTAACTGCAACTTGTAGAGCTTTGCTTTCAAGCTGTCAGACAAATGAAATATGATTTATGGTTAGATAGCAGGTAAATACTTAAAATAAAAATAATTTTCATCTTACTAAGATGAACAACTCTGATATTATGGCTATTTAGAGGGAAGCCTGAGTGGGTAAAGGGTCTCTGTCCCACTGCTGGAGGAGGGAACACAACAATATGGGTAATGTTACAGCCAGTGGCGATGTGTAGGGGGTGCACATGCACCCCCTGAGACCGCTGGTGCACCCCCTGTCAGGCCAGGCTCTCCACTTAGGTGACAGGCAGGTGGGGAAGGTGGGAGTGCTGGTGCCCCCTCTGCGAATGCCAGCCAAGGAGTGGGAGTTCCAGATGAAGCGGTGCTCCTGGAAGTGAAGCAGAAGAAGCGGAAGCGGAAGCGGCGCTCCCGTGGCTGCTTCCAGGTGAGTGTGACCGGCCTCAGGCTCCACCCCCAGTTGCTGACTGGTTGCTGGGAGGGCACATTCCCCCCTGACTAAGGTGTCATCAGTTGCCCATGCTTACAGCCCTGTTGGCGCTATCATGAGAAGGTCCCATGTTCTACACAGAACTGAATTGTTTGGAGAGACAAAGACCTTCTGTGTCTATTGCTGTTTCTACCTTCAAGGGAGATCAGCAAGGGAGGAAGAGCCACAGGCATCACAGGATCAAGGATTACCTTGATAAATCTCTCTTAATTGACTAGTAACATGGGGAAAAAAATAGCCTATTAACATGGGAAAAAACACTTTGAAACTCAGACCTGGATAGAAAGTTGAGAAATATTTCCACTTCCTGATGAAATTCCGCTGAATGCATCAATTAGACTACTGGATTCCAGTGTATCTGAGGCATAAAATTGCAAACCTCCTGAAATGTAATTATTAAAATAATCAGAATAGTAATTTAACTGTAGAAATGAACATACCTTTGCTATGAGCCTTGTGCTAGCCTAAGCGAGTGCAACACTGAAATAGCCAACTTGATGATTTAGAACTTGTGTATTGCCCTCTGTGCATGCTTTGGGGGATGATCATCAGGAATCAGTTAAAATGGACAATTGAGTCAACAATCCTGGTTTGGAAAAGCATCCCAGATATTTCCATTTAAATCCATATGGCTTTGTCTGGCAGAGGACGGTTATTTTGTCACTTTTCATCAGGTGCAAGGATCACTCATTTCTAGGCTGTTTTTAGTAATTTTGGATTCTGAGCTACGTTTCTCCCTCAAAGTAAAATTCTGCTCTGAAAAACATCTCTATAGGAATAACATTGGTGGATTCTGTGGTTAATCCCTCAGCAACCTAGATGATAACTCCTTGATTTTAAGTATATCGTTTGGTCCTCCGCTACTGGTCATGACCTGACTGTAGCGCAAGTTAAGCATGTTTCAAGCATGGCAAGTGGATCAAACCTCTCCAAAGACTAAAGGTGCTTCCCCAGCACCAAACTGAATTGCTACTAAGCATAGGAAGAAGTTAGGCACCCAATTGATCAGCCTGGATCATTTCTGAACATTCTCTGAAGCCCAAGGTCAGGCACACAGTAAACTTTCCAGTCCATTCTGAAGGCACCACCTCAAATAGTAGTTTATGGATTAGGCCCAATCCAGATCAGAGAGAAGTTAGCCACCAAAATTCTGCCCACATGCTGCTTAGGCACTTAAGAAGCCAAACTGGATTAGTTCCTCAGTGAGCATTTCTGTAATGGCACATAGTCCCCCTATAAGAATAATTCTTCTATGGTGGTAGCAAGTAGACATGACTATTAATACATACAGCACATACCTTTGGAATCCCTACTTGAAGTTAAGCTGAGACTAAACCAGAACATATAAATCCCACTGGCATTTGTCCTGTATTGTAGCATTATACAGTTTCCACATAGATTCCCTTAAAATGGCTTAAGTTAAAAGTAACAATGCAATTTTAACTCAGACCAGAACTGAGCATCCTAGTCAACAGTATAGTGGAGATGCTTCAGATTCCTAAGCTAGAGCGCTCTACCTGTGAGTATATGAGACCACTACTGGTTTTATAACAATTATTTTATTTAAAAGCATGTATTTAGGAAGGTTTAGTATTTACAAATCATTCCCATGTAAATAACAGAAATCAATCATGCAGATGCAAGACGAAGATGTCCAGGGAGGTGATGCTTCCCCTCTATGCGGCACTGGTCAGGCTGCAGTTGGAGTACTGCGTCCAGTTTTGGGCAACGCACTTCAAGAGGGATGCAGAGAATCTTGAGAGGGTTCAGAGGAGGGCGCTCGTATGGTCAGAGGCCTGCAGGCAAGGCCCTACGAGGAGAGACTGAAGGACCTAGATCTCTTCAGCCTTCGCACCTAGGTCAGCTACCTGCTGATTGCAGCCCTTATTCTGCTGCAATCTTTTTAAGTAACAGCGGCTAGAAACTAGGGCTGCATGAAGTTTCAGTGGGTGCTTTGTTATGAAGCTGTTTTGACTCGTTTTGAGTCCAAAAGAACAAAATTGAAATGAAACAAAAGCCTCAAAACAGCTTTGAAACAAGGGCACTTGAAATGTTTCAAAAGTTTCAAAACGTTTCGAGTTTCGAAGCTGGCTTGCTTGTAGCTAAACAGAAACTAAGGAAAGGCAGGGGTAAGAGGAGGGAAGGACAGCTCTGATAGTGATATATAGCTCCCAATTCGATTCCACAGCTCTCTGATCACCTTCCCCAGGTCTCTGATCATTTCCCCAGCTCTTCCCAGGGGGCACGGGCCCCCTGATCTGCGTGCAGGGTTTCAGCGAGCTCCCACCACTGCTGAAACCCTGGGGAGTGCTCGGTGCTGCCGATGGCCCCAGCCTCCAGCAGCAGCCTGCTGAAACCCAGTGTGCAGATCCAGGGGCCTACACCCTCCAGGAAGAGCTGGGGGAATGATTAGAGAGCTGGGGAATCAAATTGGGAGCTGGCAAATTGAACTGGGGGCTGAGGAATTGACCTGGAGGCTGGGGAATCAAACAGGGAACTGAGGAATTGAACCGGGGGCTGTAGAATTGAACTGAGAGCTGGGGAATCAAGCTGGTGGCCAGGGAATCGAACAGGGAGCTGGGGAATTCAACCAGGGGTGGGGGAACGTTCTCAGGTCCTGAGCATTCCCCCAGTTTCTGGTTCAATTCTCCAGCTCCCTGATCTTTCCCCCAGCTCTCTGATTACATCTTCCAGCTCAGCCTGCGCCCCTGGATGATGCGGGATGACAGCAGGCTGCTGCTGCCAGCTGTGAATGGTGGCAGCTCTGGGCTATTTCCCCCGCCCGCAGCAGCGTCT
>NW_005843152.1:52571-61547 GCF_000455745.1 Alligator sinensis | reverse complement strand
TGGGAGCTCCGGAAGACACGTGGAGCTGCCCCAGGTCTGGGACAGCAGACAGCACCCTGCTGAGCTGTACTGCACCCAAGCAACGGTGCAGCTGCTGCACGGGTTCCAGGCAGGGGGGCGATCCCCACTGCTCAGCACTGTGGTAGGGGGCTCTGTCATTGTCAGGTTTGACCTAGAAACCACTATACAAAGCCCAAGCAAAAGTCTCTGTTATGTAACTAATGCCCATCTGCAATGATAAGGAGGAGACAGCCTTAGATAAAGGAGGCTTGAAAACAAAAGCAGAATCAGAGGACTAGGGCAAAGAGCTGATTTGAATATTGAGAATCACACCCCTGGGTGGGGAGAAAGTATGCTAATGAAACATACATGTATGTAAATGAGATATATAGCTAAAACACAGGTATAGAGACATGCTCAGTAAAGAACTCCTTGCGTCACTCCCTTATAACCAATTAGCAAACAAGAATGCTTATGAAGGTCCAATACTCCTGTATAAAAGATGCTTAGAATTAAGAATCTGTGTGCTTGTTACGTGAAATTATTCTGCTTGCACCTTGTATTGCTAGCAATAAATCTTCTTTATACTTTCACCCCTGGTATCTTTATTGGCTTTTGCATACCGGGCACGATCCCAGACTTGAGCTGGGGCTCAACATCATGAGCGCCCAAAGGCCCCAATCACCGCTGCCAGAGCCAGTGAGTGCGGGGCTTTTTTGTTGGTTTTTTTTAAGGCTCCATACTCACTGGCTGTGGAGTATGTGTATGACAGCATGCTGGTGCTGGTGGCGGGGGCCAGCGCCAGCACCTGAGTCTGCCTGGTGCAGCCTGCACTGAGAGACGGGAAGAGCCCAGTGCTGGTGTTGGCCCCAGTCGGCAGCAGCAGCCTGCTGTCATCCTGCACACCGATCTGCGGGCCCACACCCCCTGGGAGGGCTGCAGGGCTGTGCCAGACTTCTCCCAGGGATAGCGAGACCCTTCAGGATAACAGTAGGCTGCCACTGCTGGCAAATGATATTAGTTTTGCTTTGAACAGTTTGTGGTGCAGTTTCACAAAACTCCCTGTATCTGTCTCTTTGAAACTTGGCAGGTGTCATGCCCTCAGAAGGGGCTACTGTCCCTGCAATTTTCATCTGAATCAGACAAGAAATAACAAAGTTATAGGCATTTTGATGATTCCCCATCACAGCCCATGGGCAAAACGTCAAAATCTGTC
Source organism: Alligator sinensis (assembly GCF_000455745.1). Taxonomy (NCBI): domain Eukaryota; kingdom Metazoa; phylum Chordata; order Crocodylia; family Alligatoridae; genus Alligator; species Alligator sinensis. The sequence continues at coordinate 60,331 of NW_005843152.1, read as the reverse complement.
AAAACATCATTGAAACAGCGAAACAGTATAAATGAAACAGAACAGTGCTTCAAAACAGAAAAAACAAAACTCTGTCCCTTTGAAATGGTGAAATGGAAGTTGAAACAAAATGGTGCTGTTTCGCACAGCCCTACTAGAAACCTGTTACAGACTCCTCTTACCAGCTTTAGGTTGATCAGAGCCCCAATGCAGCAGTACCACGTCCACGTACCATAGCCTTTTTTGCACTGCTAAGTGGAGGTGCAGGTACAGGGAATTTTTACCTGGAGGCAGAATAACCGAGCTGAGAAGCACCGAGGTAAATTGTGGCTTGGGATGCCACTACCTTCCAAGAAGTGGTGGAGGGGTGCCATAACCCTGAAGCAGTTGAGAACCACTGCTCTGCCATATTGCTATTTCTAATCAAAGGCAAGTAAAACAAAAACCTATGAGGTTTATTGAGATACGAATGAACATTCTACAAATCAGCTTTGAACAGGATAAATCATATACAAATGATCCTTGAATATGATAACTAAGTTTATTTTCTTTCTATATTTCAAGCTAAAATGTGCTTTGCTTTTGCATTTCATCATTTAGATATGCCTGCCAAAGCAGGATTCATTAGAAAAGTATTTACCTGTCATTTTCGAAAATTCTTCTAGTTCCGGGGCTGCCTGTGGCCCTAAAGCAATGGTGTGAATGATTGATCCACTCCTCCTCACTTCCTCGAGGCAGTTTCTCATAGTGTTGTCTTCTCCATCTGTCAGCAGCACAATTTCAGACCCATCTGTGTTTGAGAACTTTGCCTTAATCACCTAAATTGAGAAGAGGATCCACAGCGTTAGTAGTGGAACGTCATTGGTAACATCACCTTCCCTAACAGTTAACATGTGAGTTAAGGAAAATTATTGCCTTAAGTTTATTTCAAGGAAAAGCCCTTTCCTTGCAAATTTTTTTGGGAAGTTTTTTGGAGTGGAGGGGATATCAGCCAACATGAACACATTTGCATTATCTTGTCTGCATTATACAGTTCAATAGTTCAGGGGAGGGGGATTCTACCACCAGCATATGAGGTTCCTCTGTTTGTTGTCACTCAATAATTGCAGATCACATGTACAAGAAAAATATGGTGAGCCAAGTCCTATTTTAATTTAAGGCAATAGCTGTTAACTGTTTGGAGCATAATTGAGTCTGCTTTTTCTCTCTCATTGTCCAGTACTGACACTGAAATCTGAAAGTCATATTATAGTCATTTTTGATTTGTCTGTCAGCTCAAGGAAGAAGTGTATTTGCAATCTATTGTTGTCTTCAGTTACACCTCTGCAATCCACTTCTCCTCAGTAGGGTTATGCGGTATAACTCAAGTCAGAATTAACTCTTGTAACTGGGACTCAACTAACATTGTCATGAAGATGCACAAGCCAGGCTGAGTAGGGCAGAATCCAGTTCTCTCTCCAGTAGCTGGAGTCAAACATAGTTAAAATATTTTCTCTCTTACCAAGGTCATAAAATATGACTCTGAATTTACACAGAAAAAATGTGGCATATCTACCCTCAATTTCCACAAAACTGATTTTCAGAATCAAATTTGGCTGATGCCAACACTAAAAGAGTAAATTTTGAGTTTCAAACCTCAAATTTCCATGTTTTTAATTTCTGGAAAGTGTCTTGATTCTCTACAAAGCAATCTTACAGGATTTACTTAACATGGTTGGAAAATATCATCTGCTGACAAACTGACAAGGTGCTAGAAGTAACTGTCATAAGTCATAGAAAGATAAAGCCAGAACAGACCATTATGATCATTTTGGCTAACATCCTTCATAGTCAGGCCACAGAAGCTCATTCAGGAACTCAACTTCTTCCCCATTGTATGTCATTAGAGAGACATTTCTTAACCTTGTCTTGGCTAAAACTACATGCACTGGGCTTAAGTCATGTCATGATTTTCCATGTCATGATTTTCATAACATGTCATGAGTTTCCAAGTTTGAATCATTCTTATTTCTCTTGGTCCATTGTCTATCCACCAATATCTTTAATTCTGTTACTGTATTCCCAGGTAAAGCCCCCAACATTCTTCACCTGAAATCCTTGTTGTACGCCTGCACAGATGTTAGTTCCTCCATCAGCTCTTGTAGGCAGGTATTTGATAAGGTCCTGGCGCACATTCTCACTGACTATTTGTTGTAGGTAAGTTTGAATTGTTGCTGAAGATGAGAAAGTGACAATTCCAGCCCAGGAACCGATTTCAATAATATGTCTCTGCAGCCTGATGGAGTCGTGTAATCCGATTATGCTGTACGTGATGAATAGAACATACTTAGAACTGTCAGAGCTATTCAGGGGAGAAGATATTGAATAAGAACTATTGATCCTGAGCTGTTGTTCAGTTCATAATGATAAATCAAAATGTTTCTGATAAAAAGTACATGAGAGATTTGGGGGGGAAATATGGAAAATTAGACAAATGCACACATCTCAATATCACCAACTATCCTGTACTTTATCTAAATGTCTGTTCATTCCAAATCATGGTGTTTGTAGAAGATCCTTCTATCATGAAGTGTCACTCACAGGAAACAGTAAAACTGTATGTTCTGATACTGGGATCTCATTCCTAGTACAAATATTCATATTCCATATTTATTTTAGTAAAACATTTCAAGCAAGAGAGGAAGATTACTGGCATATTCAGTATTATACCACATTATGATATCCCAAATTCTCAATTCCTAAGTATGACAAAAAGATGAAGGTTGAATATTTTATTATTTTGATAAACATAATGAATTAGATCTTGAGGTTGAAAATTCCTGGGGGATGCCGGATAACAGCTTTTACTGTACTCTGTTTTTTTTATATAAATATTCAGATTTTTATATGAAACTAAAACAAAGGAGCACAATTTATTTAAAAGTTTTATCTTGAAATGGAAAATAGACTAAGTCTGGCCTATCTGTCTTAGCAGTTAATAGCCTTCATACACTTCTTTTTAGCATTTCCTAATTTTGCATAACATGGTTTGCTAGAGCAGCCTTAATTTTCCTAAAAAAAAATAAAGCTGATAACTAAAATATTGACTGAAGAAAGTGTTATAATAAATCAGCCATTTTATATCGATGTCTGTTTTTAATCCCTTCTGCTCAAAATGATTTATAAAATAGTAATACTTACAGCACCCATACTCCCAGAAACATCCAGCACTAGACAGACAACTCTGTCCCTGGTCTGTAACAGTACAAAAGAGGGCTCAGATGGGGGATGAGAGCTGTTTATTGGTGAGACATTGCTGAAGTCAGTAGAGTTCATAATTACTTCCCATGTGCTTTTGTAGTTACACAGTTTGTTCTGCATATTCATAGCTTTTTCATTATGACTGTGTTTATCACAGAATTTAACCACCTAAAAAACAGTTGGGAGAGAAGAATGATTATTAAACAGCAAGTGTACATATACCAACAAACCCCAGTCTATTAGGCTAGGGACAGACATTCAAAAAGCGTGAGCCTGAATTGATTTAATCTTTGCAGGTTAGTCTAAGCTGGCTAGACTGAACTGGTTTGCAAGTGCACAGATATTCCCTCTGGACTGAAGAAATGCAGGTGAATGCCTGCAGTGGCTCAGGCTTGAAGCTGGTGGGGTACTAGAGCAGCCCTCCCTTGCCTTCTTCAGTGCTGAGCTGAGGGGTGGGTGTTGGGGCCCTGGAAGGATGCTCTGATTAGGGAGGGGTTCCCTCTGCCCCACATTGCCCCTGACTTGCGAGAGAGCCAGCAGGGAGTTGATAACACAGTGTTTAGCATCCTATCAAGAAAACAAAAGGCTATCTCATTAGTTCAAGCTCTTCTTAAATAACTTTTTCCAAGGAAGGAATGCAGGGGCATTAACTAGCTTGAAAAGGGGACACTCTCTCCCATTGACTCTATTTAGCTCTGGGTTAGCTATTTTGATTCCAAGGACTCTCCCTTCTGCTTTCCAGCTAGCCACATACATGCTTTCATGTTTTAGAAAGGCTGCTTGCCTTAGGCACTTCACTTCTGGTCATATTTCTGTCCTTAAAGGTGAAAATGCCCATCAAGACCTCAGCCCATTTGAACTCACTAATGGGGTCACAGAGGTAACAGAGATAAGGGCTAAGTACAGACATTAAAAAAGCCAAAGGTAGAATCAATCTAAGTTACAAGGTTTTCTGTAAGTGATGCAGTTAAGATGAGTAGTGAACAGAACGCATATTCCCACTTTGGTTGGGGGTTGGCAGGAAGGGGCAAATTTTAGACTGGGTTCCACCATTTTTAAAGCAGTCTATGTGTGCTGAACATCTGTTCTGTTACAGGTATATACCAGTTTTGTGTGCTGAACTTCTGTTATGGGTATAGACCAGTTTCTGGTCACTTATTCTGGTAAAAGTGTAATGTCTGTATCTGGCCAAGAAGTGGTGCTGTAGACCTACAGGCTTGGTCTCCAAGTTGAAAGAGCTGTGGGGCTTACCCCTGCACATGGACCCAGGATACTCGGATAGTTTGTGTAGAGGCTGTGGATCCCAAGCAGGAATCCATCCCTGCAAAATGCATGAGATTGGGCAAATAAATCCCCATCCTCATGGGCACAAAAAAATAAATCCTCACTGTCATGGGCACATCCCTGTCCTCATTCAAGAGATATAAGAAGCATGTAAGCTTCTTGACTAATAAAGCTGAACTAGAAGTTACTGCCCAAAACACAGGCCACATAGAGCGCAGATCAGAAACTGAACTCTGTACAGTGAAGGAGTCTTGCTAGGAATTGTTTGGTAGAGATGTGCATGTTTGGGGGGCTCAAGTATCCAGACACAGGCAGAGCGTGATCAAGAGATCAAAAAGCCAGTCAGATAACAAGCGAAGAACTACAAGCACGATCCTGAGAACAAATGAAGAGAAGCTTTTCAGGAAGACTGCCGGCCTGAAAGTGGCTTGAAAATGTGACCAAAGAAATGGTCTCATGCTGTTTGAGTTCAAGAACTTTGCATACATTCTTTGGAAATATCTGGATTTCAACAAATGCCTAACTCCATAATCAATTTCTACTGCTGACACAAATAATGTACAAACCATTACTGTTTTAGCAGGGAGAAAATACTACTTGCAGGGGCTGAGGCGGCATCAGAGGAGCGAGTGGTATGGGTGTTGGCTAAAGCAGGGGGGCAGTGGGGAGATGGTGGGGCTGGAGGAATGGATCTCCATACTGAGCAGCACCGGGTGCTGCTGCTGTGGCTGGCTACTGCAAAATTAGTTTGTGGGGGCTAAATCCCATTAGCCCCGGCCTTCTGCCACATATGACACAAACGGTCAAATATTGTCCACCCTGCAAACAAAAAAAGGTGTAAAGATACTCACAGAAGGTAAGCTTTGCATGTACATTATAGATGCTGAGGCAGCTTGTTTGTTTTCTGGCACAAATTTACATCCACCTTCAAACAGCTTGGTCACATTATCATATTTGCATTGCCTAATTGTGCATCTGTTTCCATGGCAACTTTGGTATATATATTGACCAGTAACACCAGCTGAACACCTGCAGTGAGATAAGATAGAAAAACACAGAGCCCTCAAGCCACAAATAACCAACGAATAACTATTATTTGTAGAAATCATCATAAGCTTTGTGGTAGCAAATAAACTGGAACTATGTTCTTCTTAAGAATTTAAAGGAAATGAGCATGATCTAAAAAAAAAATCTTGGATAAGGAGAGGAAACTTCAAGGATTGCTTCCCAAAGGGGCTTCAGAAAATATTTGTGTACATTTCATGCCAACTGCTATTTGATAAACCCTGTGAAATCATGTGAAATAGAGAATTCAAATCTGCATTTACATGTGGAATTAAAGATAATGCTATTTTCAAGTTGCGCATGATGAAATGATAATGAATGCAATCCCACATGACTAAACTGTGGGCAATGATAATTGTTAATGAAGTATTATGGACTAAAGTTCTTTATACTCACCTAAATAACAGCTCACCAAGACTATTCACTTGGGGCTCAAAATATTGATGGGACCAAGAAAACAAGGATATGGCAGATGTAATCAAAATGTTTAGAATGATATCAGCTAACGACAGAATGTGAAGAAATACTACCTTGTTGCTTCAACCCTTGCTTCTCCAGAGTCTTTAGATACATAGAACGGTGTATCATTATTATATTCATCAAATACCCCCCACCGAAGATGGGCCCATTCATGGACAAAAACTCTGCCTGTGGAAAAGTAAGAACATGTGTGCATTCTAAATCCAACAGTTTAAAACTTACTTTAGGTTGAGTCATATTAACATATGTTGGTTCCTTTTCTTTAATAAGCTCTGCTAATGAAAACCTTCTTGCCAAGCAAAAATTCTTGCAGTTGCACTCCCCGAGCCATGGTTACTATTGCTGCCACTGAGTCTGGCATGTTGGGTCACACTAGTGTGCAGGATTGCATCATGGCTAGTATTGGCATGCAGGTTCATGCTGGATCGCACCTGTGGACTGACCCCATGTGCTTGTCTCCTGTGCCACACATCTGACTTCTGGAGTTGGAGGAGCTGAGCACTATGTGTATAGACCAGGAGCAGGCAACTATTTCGGGCGGAGGGCCGCTTACTGAGTTTTGGCAAGCCATCAAGGGCCGCATGACAGGTAGTCAGGGGCAGCTAAATATTAAATTTTCTAAATTTTTTAGGGGCCCCGTGGGCTGGATAGAATGGCTTGGCAGGTCTCATCTGGCCTGTGGGCTGCATTTTGCCCACCCCTGGTATAGACAGACAAGCAAATTATATTGATCTAAAAGGAGGAGAATGTACCAGACATCTGCTCTTTTGTGGTAAATGTTTTGTGTGTCTACATCTATTCCAAAGTAAGTCACAACTAATCAAGAGTTACTTAACTCCAAAAAGAGAGAGCTAAGTTACCACAGTTCAGGTGGTAGGGAGAGTGGACATACAGAGAGTTGTTGCAGAGAAGCTGATGCAAAGCAATTCTTCTCTTCACATTCTCTCCATGCTTTTAAGTTAGCATAATTTATTCATCTGTTCATTCTCTAAAAGTTACTTTGCAGGAGCCTGATGTTCATGTCTTTTTCTGAAAAATCATGCCTTTTCAAGGTATCCAAGGTAGACCAAACAAAAGAAAACACTCCAAATCACTGGACACATCTGAAATCTGGACCACTGTGTAGTAACAACAACAGTAGGTACTGAAGGTCAAATAGATTGTGTTACCGCGTGATCCATAGATATCCAGCAAACTATCATTTGACAGAAAGTTAGGTGTGAAATGAATGTATCGTCCCATTTCTCCACATCCTCCATATTGCAGAGTGTACGGATCATCTCCATACTTCAAGAAGGGATCAGCCACTATGACATCTGCCTAAAATAAATAAGCTGTGGTTTAGAAAACGGCAGAGAATATGAGTGGTCTGAGATGATTCTGTTGCATGGGCTAAATTCTCCAAGTTTTACACAAGCAAAATACCCACAGAGAAAAATTGTATGATCAGAAACAAAAAGAAAAGTTTACATTAGAAGACTATTGGGCAAATGGGATACACTTTTTCTTGCAACTATGAACATAACAAATACTTTTGATTTTTAAAGAGTACTATAAGTTTTACCTTATCATATGACTCTGTTTTCAGTCTTGAATAGTCAGGTTTTTGCTGCCATGTTTGAGGAATTATAATTTTTAGAACTTTGAAAAACAATCTTTGTTCTGTGGCTTGAAATAAGTAAGTAGACGCATCTTTAACCATGGCCTAGTAG
>NW_005843152.1:49993-52540 GCF_000455745.1 Alligator sinensis | reverse complement strand
GGGAAAGAAGTAAAATATTTATGGATTTTAAAATGTCATTACAGCGACAATTAATAATTTTATCTGGGCCAGGAAACAAGAATACAGTAAGATGAAATGGTTAATGCAACAAAGGAACATAGTCATTAAATCCTTGCTAACTGAAGGGCTGTACAGATTTTTCTTCCTAAAAGAAAAAGGAATAAACCAGGCACTGAATTGCTCCTGTTGCTGTGTATCTAGATCTGTGGTTCTCAACCTTTTGGGGCTTGAGGCACCCCTTTTGTGAACTTAGTGCCAGGGTGGATCATGGCAGGGTGCAGTGGTGCAGTTGCATGGCCCATGCCTTTGATTCCTGCTCCACCCAAACTTTAAAACCAATTGCCTGGGAGGGGCAGCAGCATTGCTATTCAGGCAACCCTGAGGAAGTCAACTGACTTCCTGACTCATTAAAATCTACCTTATTCCTGCTAACCTCTCTTCACTTGCCAGGTGTTAAGGACCCTCTCCTTTTTTAGTAGTCTGGATGTTCCACTAGTCAAACTATCCTTTTTTCTACAATTTTGTTGTCTACTAGCCACTCCTGGTAATGTCTCTCTTTTATTTCTCTGCTATGTCACAGCCCTGCAGAATGTTTTTAGCTCTAGGTGAAAACCTTAACTCAGATGTGGTACTATTAACTCAGGTGTAGCAATGACTGACAATGAAGTATTGCAAGCACTATCAGACAGGGTTCAAATTACACTTTGGCTCTTGGGGGGGGGAGGGTGGGGGGAAGGGGGTCAAAGGTAGTGGTGGCAGAGATAAGCTATGGGCTCTGGGCACCTGCAGCAAGAAGTGCCCTGCAGCAATGAGGAGAAGCAGCCACTTTCCCCCCTTTTCTCCCCTTCTGCTGGGGGCAATTCTTATCTCTTATGGGGGGGGGGCCATCCTGCCCAAACCTGCCTGGTTTTGTTTTAATCTGAATAAGAGATTTACATTTGACCATAATGACTACAGTACTAATGAAAAAATATCTTTTGACCATGTTTTGTCTATTTTGTGTTTTTTAATTATATAACCTAGAAAATTAGTGAACTTCCAATCAAGTTGTTTGTTTTGCTTTTTTGCTTTTAAACTGAATAATGGAGCATTAGGCTACTAGCATATCAGTAAAGCTTCTAGTTCAGGGGAGGGAAAAATACAGCCCGCAGGCTGCATCCGGCCCACCAGGCACTTTCATCCGGCCTGGGGTGCCCACCAACAAATTGTACCCCACCCAGAGCTTCAGCCCAGGAGGGTGGGAACGAGGCATTCACCCCCAACATACCCTTTTATGCTTCGCTCCCACCCTTGTTGGTGGAAGGGCCAGCCCTGCTAGCAGAGGGGAGGCCTCTGCTGCCCTGGCATCCCACTGCTTCCAGGCAGAAGGTAGGGAATTGCAGGGTGGGGGCAGGGCTGCAACTGGGCAGGAGCGTGGAGCATGAGGGTGCAGTTGGCGGCAGTGTGGAGCCCATGCCCAGGGGGGTGGTGGCAGCATGGGGCTTGGCTAGGCAGGGTGTGGGTATGAGTAGGGGAGTATGGCAACCCCTCCCACACTCCCTCCCATGGTGCACAGTGCTAGCAGGCAGCAGGGACAGCAGCAGCAGCAAGGGGGGGATGCTCATGTTCAGCACTGGTACCTGGCTCTGACCAGCGCTGCCCATTGTAGCAAGGAGCACAGTTCCTGCTGGGCAGTCTGTATCGCTGGCCTTCCCCGCACTCATGCAGCACTGGAGGGCAGCCCCAGGCATGGGAGGGCAGCCCCAGGTGCTAGAGCCAGCTGACGTGGGGAAAGCAGCTGGCTCCTATGTGGGGGCCTTCTCTCCCAAGCCACGCGAGTGCAGGAAGAAAAAAATATGTCTTATGTGTAACCCAGGCAGTACTCCAAAAGGTACCCTCTCTCCAATTGAAGGGATCAAAGCAGGTGCACAAGCGCTGTGGGAGGTGTAGAGACTCTCCTCCCCCTATGGAGCAGAACCAGACCACCACTGGGGACTTAACCATATACCTTTTAATGAGGGAACAATAGTGGGAACATAAACAGGCATAATCAGGGGGTACAGTGGATACCACAATGCCCCAAGGGGGCAGGATTCAACAAAGGTTAGACACTTACAATCATTGACAAAAGACAGGGTTAACAAAATATAAAATACAAACAGCAGAGCAAACAATACTGGTTGGGGAAATATCAAAAGGCATGAAATACAAAATGTCAAAGGACAAAGAAATATAGGGCCTAGGTACCTGGAAAGGGAGAAAACACAATGCCCCCTTTCCAATGCAAGAGAAATTTCTCCTTGTTAGCTCACTCACCCCAAGTCACTAAAGTTGGGACTTGAACCTCCCATGTGGTAGATAGGAGCCCTGCCACACAGCCACCAGTGCTGGTACTGCTTCAAGCTGTAAGGGGTCTTGACTTTCCTGTAGCGCCGGCCTCACGTGGCACTGCCTGGCCTCTGATTGGAGGATTTGGAAGCCAAGCTGGGAACCCCTCAGGTCACTGCTCAGATCCTTGCTGAAGCGGGAAGCCTCTCCTGCTGGGCA
>NW_005843152.1:48286-49792 GCF_000455745.1 Alligator sinensis | reverse complement strand
TGCTGCCCCTTTTATCCCCCTCCAGGTGACCCAAAGGGCCAATCAGGGGACATGAGGAGTGAGTCTCTGGGGCCTGATTGGTGAGGAAAGGGAATCCCAAGTCCTCCAATCATCTTTTGCCCTTTCAAAACCCCTGGGCTAGGTCACTGCCAGCTAGCCCATCACATACTCCCCCATGGAACCCTTCACCATCCCCGGTGAAGTGCAGGCCTCAGCCTGGGGGACTACCTGGCCCATGGAGCAGTGATGGGGACCTCCCCTGGCACCCCCGGGGCATCGTAGGTGAAGCGGCGGACTGGCCGAAGCTCCCGCCTTGGCCATGGGGTATGGTCTGGGGCAGGACTCTGTGACGGCCCTGGTGACTCAGGTTCCCTCTCACTCGAGGAGTCTGCCCCACTGGCAGGTAAAGGCGTGGCGATGTTTTCTCCTTCGGTCTCACCAGGCGGCATCTCCCCTGTGCCCTGAGGAGTGGCAGGTCCTAAGCTTGGGTAAAAGTCAGTAGGGTACCACCAGTCAGAGTCAGAGTCTGAGTCCTCCAGGGGAGCTGCAGGTACAACTGCCGACTGGGTGGTATGAGGCCTCCTTCTACGGGGAGACCTAGGCCTGTCTTCTCGCGGCTTGCTCTCAGGTGGAGGGGACCTCACCAATTCGCCAATAGGCAGCAGGAGGTTCTGGTGGACCCCGCGACTTCAACCCAGTCCAGACTAAGGGGAGATTTCGTATACTGGGAGGTCTCCCAGTTGTCACACCACTGTATAGGGTTCAGCCTGCCACCGATCAGTGATTTTGTGTCTCCCAGGTAGCCCCAGGTTTTGCAGCAGCACCCGGTCCCCTTCTTGTAACCCTTGCTCACAAACTCAAACAACATAAAGCTGCTCATGGTGTTGCTGGTTTCTTCCACCAGTTTCGGCTGCCAGTCAGTATGCATGATGCAGACGGTCCTGAAGCTGTTGTGCACATTGACCATGAGTCAGCGATCAGTGATTTTGTGTCTCCCAGGTAGCCCCAGGTTTTGCAGCAGCACCCGGTCCCCTTCTTGTAACCCTTGCTCACAAACTCAAACAACATAAAGCTGCTCATGGTGTTGCTGGTTTCTTCCACCAGTTTCGGCTGCCAGTCAGTATGCATGATGCAGACGGTCCTGAAGCTGTTGTGCACATTGACCATGAGTCAGATGTTGTTGGTAGACTCGTTCTACCCCAAAGCACAAATCTATGGGTAACTGGGGCTCCCTCCTGAACATGAGTGTAGCAGCCTTTAAAAAATGGACCCACCTGAACAGAATGGGAAGGGCTGCCTGGCAGAGACGAGTTTGTCCCAGAGGGAACACTGTAGGCTCTGAGGGCAAGTGAAGCTGTTTGGGAGCAGCCCTGTTGGAAGTGGGAGGGGTGATGTAACCCCAGCAAAGTTTTGAAAGAGAGCCGTTAGCAAAAGCCCGGGAAGGGCCCTGAGCTGGGATTGGCTGAGAGGCTGGGATAAAAGGGGGAGCAGCTTTTCCCGTGGGGG
>NW_005843152.1:30001-48235 GCF_000455745.1 Alligator sinensis | reverse complement strand
GACTGCTTGTGGGGAGAACCAAGTCTGGAGAGACCTGACTGGAACCGGTGTGGCTGGGTGAGCACAGCAGAGCCGGGGGGACTGCCAGAGTCTGCCCTAGTTTCCCTGAGGGGTGAGGGGCCCCAGGGGCAGGCAAAGCTCAGGAAGGGGCTGCATTTGCCAGGGCTGTGAGGCTGTGTGGGGCAGGAGGGTTGCTACAGCCTGCAGCCCAGACACTGCTCCCAGCAGAACCAGGGAAGGGGGCAAAGGCAGGGGAAGGCTGTCTTGCAAGAACTGCAGAGGAGCTGCTGCTTGCTGCCTGGAGACCCCAGGAGCACGGAGACGGACACCAGTGCCAGGGACCACGTGCAGGGACACAGACAGTCCTGCTCCCTGAGATACCCCGCCAGGGGCAGTGTACACGGGATCCCCAGTACACCGTGTGCAAGTGAGAGACTGTGTAAATAAGTTCTTAAGGGTTTATTAGGCAGTATATCCATGTGCTTATTTAATGATTATTTGTTATGATGTAATAATTAAATCTTGTAAATAGTTTTAGAACTGTCTGCAAGGGTGCTTGATTGTAAGGGGAGGCTCTCCGCTCGGGGGCACTGCAGCAGCTTCCCAGGGGGGTTGGGCAGGGCTACTGGCTACCGGGTACCCCAGGATCCCATTATTCAGGTGAGGGCGCATGTAGTGTCGTGCCCAGAGTTACATGAGTAAATACGGACTGGCCCCCGTTGCATTATTCCTAGTGGAGTTGTAGGCATGCACCAGGTATGCGATGTGCTGGCTCCATGCGGCCTTCTGTTCCTGCTGGAGGGTACCCAGCATGTTCAAGAGAGTGTGATTGAAGCGCTCAGGTTGGGGATCCCTTTGGGGGTGGTATGGTGTAGTCCTAGATTTGTGTATGCCAGCACTGTCAGTACTTCACGCAACAACCGGCTCTCAAATTCTCACCCCTGATCAGAGTGGATTCTTGCAGGCAGCCCAAACACGGAGAAGTACTTTTCCCACAGCACTTTGGCAACTGTTCTTGCTGTTTGATCTTGCATAGGGAAGGCCTGGGCATATCGGGTAAAGTGGTCTGTCACAACCAGCACATTCCCCTTTCAGTGCCCCTCCCCTTCTATGGCTAGGAAATCCATGCACACGAACTCCATGGGTTTTGACCTCTGGATGGTGTGTAGATAGGCAGTTCGAGTGGGCAGGGTCTTCCTCTGCACACACCGATCACAGTTTGAGCATTTAGTCCTTACATCTTCAGCCATTTTGGGCCAAAAGAACCACTCATGGGCTAGTGCCAGGGTGTGCTCCACTCCCATGTGTCCAAAGTCATCATGCAAGGCCCGTAACGCAAGGGTCTTATACTTCTGAAGGAGGACCAGCTGCCAATATTTCCGTCCTTCTGGGTCCTGCACCTCCCGATATAGCACTCCATCAAACAAGCGAAGCCTTTCCCACTCCTTCAACAGGAGGTAGGCTGCTGGGGTAGCATTATTAAAGGGTCGTGGGCCAGGTATTCCCTGATCTCTGGGCACACAGCACCTCTCGCACATCTGGGTCCTGTTCTTGCACTGTCCGCCATTTCGTGGCCATGACCTGGGGCAATGAAGAGGGAGTCAGCGTGGTGTACTGAACCCACAGGGGATTTTCAGTAATAAAAAATTTGCTGTTTGAAAACTGTCTGAATATCGACGTCATTTTCCCTGAAGCAGATTAGGATCCGGCACTGTTTGAAAGTTAGACTTTCTAGGGCAGGGGTGGGCAATTATTTGGGCCTGTGGACTCCATACGGAGTTTTGCTGAGCTGTTGCAGGCTGGGTCAGCAGCTCTCTCCCCCCCACACAATAGCTCACCAAAGTCCCTATGTGTGATGGGGCTGCGGGCTGGCAGGGAGCAGGATGGGCCTGCGAGGTCAGGATCACAGGGTGGGGTCACAGGGTGGTGACAGCCCAGGGCTGGCGCCTAGGGCAGATCCGCAATCTGCTGCCCACATACCTGTGCGATGGGCACAGTTTCCACTGGCAGGGGCATGCAGGGAGCAGATTGAAGCTCTGTCCTATCCCCATACTGTCATTATGCCAAGATCCTGGCTGTGCATGCAACTCCCCACCCAATTCTTGGCTGGATTCCATAGAGGCTCTGGGATCATGGGGTGGTGACAGCCTGGGGCCAGGGCAGACTCATGATGCACTCCCTACATGTCCCTGCCTGTAGAACTGGGGTTCTGCTTCAGCTCTGGTCCACACCCTGTGCTGTCACCACCCTGCAATCCCAGGGTTTCCATGGAGACTGCAAGGAGCTGTGTGGGCAGGGTGTGTGGTCGGGCAGGGACCTGCATTCGAGGCCGGGGCTAGGGCTGGGCCAAGTTCTTGGGGTGGTGACAGCATGGAGCTGGGGCAGAGCCCCTGTCTCTACTCCAAGATCCCGGGGTCTCCCCAGCCCCACCCACACCTTTTACTCCCGGACACTACTCTCCACCAGACCACTGCCCCATCCCAGCCATCCAGCCATGCACCCTGTCTGTGTGGGTTGCACTCCCAGCGGTAGGTGTGTGGTGGACAGGATGGGGTGCACAGGCAGTGGGTCTGGGTCTGGTAGCAGCAGCCAGAAGGAACCACCATGATTGGGGCTCCTGGGAAATGGAGTCCAGTTGCTATAATGCCCCAGCCCTGCTGCGCACCTCGGGGTAGCAGGGCCAGCCACGTGCCCCTTATCCCAGGCTGCCCCTCGGGCTGAACAAACTATCTCAGTGAGCTGAACCCAGCCTGTGGGCTGTATTTTGCTCACCCCTGTTCTAGGATGATCACAGTGGGCACATCTACATGAGATATTTACTTTGGAGCTGCCTAATAACCTCTACAGTAAAGTCTCAATGTCTACACATGCGGCCCTATTAGGTCACAGTAAACTAATTAACTCCACCACAGGTTAGTAATTGTAAATACAAGTAGTATCTGAGGCAGAGTTCTTTACTCCACAGCAATGCACATGTAGATGCTGACAGGTCTGGCTGGCGCATGAAGGTGCTTCAGTACAGGGCTACCTGCTGGCTCTAGCCTTGCACTGAAGCATCCTCATGCCCCAGCCACCCCCTCTGCAGCACATTAAGCTGGATTGGAGCAGCTCTGGCCTGGCAGGATCACCACCCTGTTCCCTTCCCCCCCAACCTCCCAACCGCCCAAGTCTTCTGCCAGCTGGGGCTGCTCTATCCTGCCTTAACTTGCTACGATCCTGGGCACATATGAAGACACAGAGTCCAGGAGCAATAAACTCTAGCACGATGTGTCCCAGGGTTTATTGCTTTGCATTAATTTTATGTGTAGTTGTCCCAGCATATTGCAAGAAGACTGCAGCCCAAGGTCCTAGTGAGGACTTCCTCCCTGCAAGAGAGTTGGTGGCTAGAGACACATGAGTAGGGTGCTTTTGAGGAGGTTGTGAAGGGGATAGAAGAAGTTCACTCAGAAAATGTAACATATTAAGTACAGAAATAGTGCTGCAGCTTTACACACTTTTCTTCCTCTTTTTTAATTGAAGGTGTAGAGGCCAATACGACTAATGATAGAATTGTAGAGTAGTAACTGCTGATTCATTACAAATCCATGTTTCAAAGATTCTTGGGTAAATACATTTTGGAAAGAAGTAGTAGAAAATGAGTTTCTACTGGATTGAGGAATAATATTCAAGTTAAGCCTCCAAAGATTAGTGCTCTCATTAGCAACAACAGATGAGAAGAAAAATTCAAGAAAAGAACATACCTACTACACAGGGAACTGAAAATCAGAGGAAAAACTCCCACCAATATCAATGGGAGCAGAATCTGTCCATTTTAGCACTATGATTACTTCAGAAGTAGAAAAATAACTAAGGAATATCTCTGAATGACATACAGATGAACACCAGCATTCTTACCTGTATATTTCCAATTATCTTGTCATCTTCTGGTAAATGGGGGTTAATTGCAATAACAATGTCCTCATAGCCACCGTTTTTCAGCCATACCATAGAACCTCTCACCACAAGCAGTAGTTGAAATGACACTAAAAGAATCATACTCTTAAACACCATCACCGTTTGTCTCTCTCTCCACATTTCTTGGTTAGAAAAATTATGGAACTGCAGGACTATTTATACTATCATGTCTGTTCACAAAAAGTCAACACATGTTATAACATGTCTCTGATTTTGAATTCGAAGTACGGAATTGTTATTGAACATATTTGCTTAAATGTTAACTTCCTGGAGCATTTTCTTAGAATTGGGATAATCTTGGAACATTCCACTTATAGTGTTAACCCTCCATGCCACAGGTTGGGACTTGCCTGTGGAGCTGTATTATTTGTTCAATGTGGTTCCCTACAAGTCCAGGAACCTGGCAGTAGGGGAGCAATAGCAGAATTAGTGCTTCCAGAGCCACAGCTATCATTGCTTCCACTGAATCTAGCACATGGGGTCATACTAGTGTGTGGGGCTGCACCATGGCCAGATCTGGCATGGGAGGTCATGCTGGATTGCACCTGTGGGCTGACCCTGTATTCTTAAGAAATGTATATAAGATAAGTTTAATGGACTAATGTTGGAAATGAATGCATGGGGACAGAGAGAGGAGGTGGGTTAGGGTTCTGTGTTTTGCTGTGGTATACAGCTAGCTGTATTCCCACTAGCAGGTTTGTGCAGAGGTATAGCGAGCTCACAGAGTGCTGGAGGGGAAGAGGGGTGCCATAGGGGTATACCAAGCATTGTAGACTGAGGTGAGGGAATGTGGATGAAAAGAAGACTTACCTTCCCAGGCTACTTCTACTGTTACTATAGCAGCAGGAGCTCCACTCAGGCCACAGGAGCCCCATAGCAAGGCTTCCTGGGAGCTGACACTGGTCCCTGCCATTCACTCTCCCATAGTATGTACATATTGGGTGCAATGCTGTGCCTACTCTGGCAAAGGCTCCCCAGGGTGAAGAGATCATCATCCTATTTGCTCCACACACTCCCACTCCCTAGATAGTGCTTGTTATGGTGCTTCCCTGCCTAGCTCCTGTGGCCGGGCAGGGGAAGCTCTGAACAGAGTTATCCCTGCCATGGCAAAGACTCCTAGGGGTGGGATTCTGGTGCCATCTCCTAGCCAATGCTCTCATTAACTTCTCAGATAGGTTTCTGCTCTGCATAGGATTTGTTTACAGGTTTCAATGGACCTTTAGTTATAACAAGTTATTTGGATTTGCATACTGTCCTGTTGTGGTGATTAAAATAGTGGCTGCTTTTACACCCCCAGGCTAGGTACAGACATTCAAAAAGCCTGACATGGAATCCATCTAATTTACACAGTGTTCTGTAAGTGGCATAGTTTAGATTGGCAGTGAACAGAACAGGTATTCGCCCTTTGGTTTCGGGGGAGGGTAGGATCTTAGACCAGGTTCTACTACCTTTAAACCAGTCTGTGTGTGCCAGACTTCTTATACTGGTAAAAATGTAATATCTGTACCTGGCCCCAAAGTGTGATAGAAATTGAAAAGCACAAAACCTATTGTAGGCCAACACCCTGTTCAGTGATTGTGGCACTCCATCCTGAGAGGTGTTTATACAATATTATACATCCCTCTAGGATGCAGCTGTAATGCAGCTGTCTTTAAACACCATTTTATGTTTGATTCATCACTGACACCCATACTAACCTTCCTGTTCTAATTGCCTATAAACTCCTTTAGATTAGTTGCTGCCTGAAGCTGCTGAGGAAGAGGAAAATAGAATAGTTAAGAGAAATATAGAAAATCAGCGAAAGTCAAGAGAAAAAGAAAGGGGCTGGAAACCCTGCTCAGTCCTGAGAAGCAGAAAACTTCTGCACAAGCTCAGAAGAGCAGATAATGATGAATGTCCAAAGAGCTGATCAGTTTAAAAGCAATACAGTTTCTAATGATGTGGGTTTTCCTTCTTAAACACCATCACCGTTTGTCTCTCTCTCCACATTTCTTGGTTAGAAAAATTATGGAACTGCAGGACTATTTATACTATCATGTCTGTTCACAAAAAGTCAACACATGTTATAACATGTCTCTGATTTTGAATTCGAAGTACGGAATTGTTATTGAACATATTTGCTTAAATGTTAACTTCCTGGAGCATTTTCTTAGAATTGGGATAATCTTGGAACATTCCACTTATAGTGTTAACCCTCCATGCCACAGGTTGGGACTTGCCTGTGGAGCTGTATTATTTGTTCAATGTGGTTCCCTACAAGTCCAGGAACCTGGCAGTAGGGGAGCAATAGCAGAATTAGTGCTTCCAGAGCCACAGCTATCATTGCTTCCACTGAATCTAGCACATGGGGTCATACTAGTGTGTGGGGCTGCACCATGGCCAGATCTGGCATGGGAGGTCATGCTGGATTGCACCTGTGGGCTGACCCTGTATTCTTAAGAAATGTATATAAGATAAGTTTAATGGACTAATGTTGGAAATGAATGCATGGGGACAGAGAGAGGAGGTGGGTTAGGGTTCTGTGTTTTGCTGTGGTATACAGCTAGCTGTATTCCCACTAGCAGGTTTGTGCAGAGGTATAGCGAGCTCACAGAGTGCTGGAGGGGAAGAGGGGTGCCATAGGGGTATACCAAGCATTGTAGACTGAGGTGAGGGAATGTGGATGAAAAGAAGACTTACCTTCCCAGGCTACTTCTACTGTTACTATAGCAGCAGGAGCTCCACTCAGGCCACAGGAGCCCCATAGCAAGGCTTCCTGGGAGCTGAACCTGGTCCCTGCCATTCACTACTATGTACATATTGGGTGCAATGCTGTGCCTACTCTGGCAAAGGCTCCCCAGGGTGAAGAGATCATCATCCTATTTGCTCCACACACTCCCACTCCCTAGATAGTGCTTGTTATGGTGCTTCCCTGCCTAGCTCCTGTGGCCGGGCAGGGGAAGCTCTGAACAGAGTTATCCCTGCCATGGCAAAGACTCCTAGGGGTGGGATTCTGGTGCCATCTCCTAGCCAATGCTCTCATTAACTTCTCAGATAGGTTTCTGCTCTGCATAGGATTTGTTTACAGGTTTCAATGGACCTTTAGTTATAACAAGTTATTTGGATTTGCATACTGTCCTGTTGTGGTGATTAAAATAGTGGCTGCTTTTACACCCCCAGGCTAGGTACAGACATTCAAAAAGCCTGACATGGAATCCATCTAATTTACACAGTGTTCTGTAAGTGGCATAGTTTAGATTGGCAGTGAACAGAACAGGTATTCGCCCTTTGGTTTCGGGGGAGGGTAGGATCTTAGACCAGGTTCTACTACCTTTAAACCAGTCTGTGTGTGCCAGACTTCTTATACTGGTAAAAATGTAATATCTGTACCTGGCCCCAAAGTGTGATAGAAATTGAAAAGCACAAAACCTATTGTAGGCCAACACCCTGTTCAGTGATTGTGGCACTCCATCCTGAGAGGTGTTTATACAATATTATACATCCCTCTAGGATGCAGCTGTAATGCAGCTGTCTTTAAACACCATTTTATGTTTGATTCATCACTGACACCCATACTAACCTTCCTGTTCTAATTGCCTATAAACTCCTTTAGATTAGTTGCTGCCTGAAGCTGCTGAGGAAGAGGAAAATAGAATAGTTAAGAGAAATATAGAAAATCAGCGAAAGTCAAGAGAAAAAGAAAGGGGCTGGAAACCCTGCTCAGTCCTGAGAAGCAGAAAACTTCTGCACAAGCTCAGAAGAGCAGATAATGATGAATGTCCAAAGAGCTGATCAGTTTAAAAGCAATACAGTTTCTAATGATGTGGGTTTTCCTTCTGTTTTGAGTCTGGCGCATTTGTCTTGTTTCCAACAATACTCCTCCTACCATGTCTATCATCTGACTGCCATGTGAGTGATCTCCTATCCTTTCCCATTGTTAGCTCAGTGGGGAAATGTGGTAGCCTGGCAGCATGCATAAGGTGGGTATGGGGGGACACATGCCCCCTCTGAGATTGGCCCTCACCGGCCGGAGAGTGGGGGCACCAAGAGAAGCACCAGTTTTGCCACCGGCGTTTCCGGGGTCAGCAATTGGTTCCTGGTGCCCCCCCACACTCAGGAGGCACTAGTCGCTCATGGTAGCTTGAGAGAGATCAGTGGCAAGCTATGAAGTGGCTTGTTCCTACAGTAGTTTTGATTATTAAATTAAAAAAGACATTAGATGATCACTTGTCTGGGGTCTTGCAAACCCAGCATTCATTTCTGCCTGTGGCAGCGGGTCAGGCTAGATGATCTGTTTAGGTCCCTCCTGACCCTAGCTAATATGAAACTATAAAACTATTAGTTTTCATATAAGTTAATAAAATGATCCAGTAAGAAAGGCCTGGGAGGTGATGGTGAGAGCCAGCCATCACACTCCTGCATCAAAAGCTAGTATGATAGATACAAGTTGCTTATATGGGAAAGGTCTGGCAGACATGGGCCTTCTGGCAGCTACAATCAAATTTGTGGCTGCTTTCAGTTTCCATGCAAAAGGGACACACTGCAGCAGTAGGCAAGGGCAAGATTCTGATTCTTTTTTCACCATAAATCCCACTATACAGTTTCATTGGTTTATGTGAAATCAAACTTGCATCCTTTTTGCTGTCCCAGAATTTTGATGAGGTGAAACCCTAGCTCCAGTAAAATCAGTAGATTTGTTGTCTGTAACTCATACAGCAGACCTGCTCTACCCAATTCACCTGCCCTACCCTCCAAGAGGGGGCTGAACACCCCAGACTGAACTCCTTCCACTTCCTTTCCCCCCTCTCATTCTGAAAACAGCCACAGGCTGGGAATTCAGAAACACAAGTTACAAAGGATGCAACACTTTGTAACATCTTTATCTGATACCTCATGCAATGCGGGGTCAGATTTTCACCCAATTGGCCATTTTTGAAGCTGTTTCTGTTCTGGCTCTTTTCTGTTGTTGGATCCAGTAAGGTCATGGATTGCCTATAAAGGATGAGAGCTCAGCTGGGAAATGTGGTAGCCTGAGAGAGATCAGTGGCAAGCAATGAAGTGGCTAGTTCTTACAGTCATTTTGATTATTAGCTTTGGTTTAAGATAATAAAAGTGATCCAGGAACAGAGGCCTGGAAGTGATGGTGAGAGCTGGCCATCACACTCCTGCATCAAAAGCTAGTGTGATAGATATAAGTTGCTCATACGGGAAAGGTTTGGCAGAGATGGGCCTTCTGAATCATGTTCAAGACAATCAAATTTTTGGCTGCCCTCAGTTTCCATGCTAAGGGGACATGTTGCAGAAGTAGACAAAGGGCAAAATTCTGATTCTTTTTTCACCATGAGGCCCAATATACAGAATTTCACTGGTTTATGTGAAATCAAAATTGCACCCTTTCTGCTGTCCCAGAACTTTGCAGATACTTTCTGAGGTAGCTTTGTTCTAGCTCAGGGGTCGGCAATGTTTTTTGGCCAGAGCGCCGAAAAACCCACAATGCCTACCTTGGAAGATGCTAGAGTGCCAGGATGCCAGAAAAACAAAACGAGGGCAGAGAGTACATGGCAGGATGTCCTGTGTATGCCCATTGCCCTCCCACCCTAAGCTCCTGCCCCCCAGCCCTGCTGCCCCTTGCCCCCAACATGCCCCTGCTCCCCACCCAAAACCCCTGCTCCCTAGCCCTGCTGCCCCTTGCCCCAGAACCTGGGCCGGGAGGCTATGAACAGCTGCTGCCTCCCAGACCCAGACCCAGCCCTGGGCTCCTGGGAGGCAGCAGATACCAGTGATGCTCCCCGCTGAGCTGCATTCCTGTGCTGCTTCTGCAGAGCAGCGTGTGAAACCCGGCATGGCAGGGCATAGCAGGGGGTGCAGGAAGCTGCCTGCTGCTCCGAGCTCCCTGCTGCCTTTGTTACTTAAAATTGCCAATAGCTTCAATTAAGAGCGAGACCTTAAAAAGGGAGATAAGGCAAAATGTCGTGTTTATTGATTACATGAAACAGATACATAAGCTTGGATACACCAGTCATAAAAAACAGACATACACAGACATACAGCGACAACAACTTCACTAAGATGTTACAGTTACTAGCAGATGTTACTTCATATTAGCACTGGATGGCGGGACCCAGGCTTATTGAGGATATGAGTGGGGGTATACAGGCATGTATCCCTGTGCTCCATGGGGTTGCAGAGAGTGGATTACCCATCTTGGCTTGTCTGCATCCTACTTTTACAGGGATTTCAAGTCTTTGTTCTGCATTGGGGTTTTTCCATGGTCAGTCTTTAGGTCATCCTAGTGTATCTTTGATGAGGTCATTCCAGTCATTGTGTAGTTGGTATCTTTGCCTTGAAGCATTATGTCCCTGAAATATTGTGTAGTTCAAATGGTAGACAAGATATGCAGAATACCTTCTTCTCACTATCTTTTTTAAACTTGCAGATGAGTTCTTCAGCCATCCATTAATTAGCTTAATGTCTGGTAACTTATACATCGGTGCCTTGTTGCTTATACAATCAGTTAAATCTTCTTCTGTTTTCATGAAAATAGTTACCATTCTTTCACCATTTACTGTCTCACACAGAAACTCTTGTACACAGGGCATACGAAGTTCATCTACTCATGTGAAGGAGGGAACAAGCAAAAAATGGAGTTTTAGTTGTTCATACAATCATAGAGATTGATCAGTTCAATACTATTATCATTTAAACATAATAGCTAATATGCAAAAATTCATACTATATCCTGGCCACACTTCCCCTGCAGCCGGGGGCAGCAGCGAGGGGCACAACCCTGTGTGCTGCCCACGCTGCTCCTGTGCACACAGGGGAAGTGTGACCTGTGAAGCATGGAGCTTGCAGCAGCAGGCAGCTTCCCTGTGCAACCCCTCTGTGAGCTGCCTCTCCGGGTTGCACACGCTGTGCTCTGGATGGCCCAGTGGAGGGCAGCAGGGCCAGAAGCACAGTATGTGCAACCCAGAGCAGCAGCACACAGAGGGGCCACACAGGGAACCTGCCTGCAGCTGCAAGCTCCACGCTGCCCAGGTCACACTTCCCCCCGTGTGCACAGGAGCAGTTTGGGCACCACGTAGGTTTGTGCCCCTTGCTACTGCCCCCACCTGCAGGGTAAGTGTGGCCAGGGAAGCAAAGAGCTTGGAGTGGCAGGCAGCTTTCTGTGCCTCCCGCTGTGCTGCGCTGGGTTCCATGTGCTGCTCTGCAGAAGCGGCATGGGAGCGCAGCACAGCAGGGAGCATCGCCGGTATCTGCTGCCTCCCTGGAGCCCAGGGCTGGATCTGGGGCTGGGAGGCAGCTGGGGCTGGGAGGCAGCAGCTGTTTGTAGCCTCCCGGATGGAGCTGGCCCAGGGTTTGGGGTAGTCGCTGCCAGCTATGGTGCCCGGGCTGCTTGCAGCAGGGCTTGCAGCCTCTCAGCCACCTGATGGGAGCAGTCCGGGCTCCCAGCTGGCAGCAACTACCCAGAGTGTCATATTGAATGAAATAGTTTGAATGTTTGTGATGGTTGCCCATTAGCCAGTTTCAGGAAGAAGATAAGATTTATCTCCTTATCTAGCTCGTTGTTTTGGACTACGTGTGAAAATCCAGACTTTGCTTAAAGTTTTAACTTTTGAATTTTATCTTTAGAAGTCTTTTACAAAGAGAACCTGAAATTGATTCTTTAGCAAATATCCTGAGTTCCGAGAGATCAAACCCTACAGCCTTTTGATCAGATTGGTAAGAAAAGGTCACTTGCAGTGATATGGAAGTTCCCCGGGGCCCAAGACAGCAACTCACTCAATAAAAACTGTAACCTACTGTCCCAATTTGGAGGTAACCTCACTTGCAGAACAACAAAGGAAGAATCGCAAGTGTAGACCGGATCAGACTGATCACCTGAACCACCCTCTCCATGAACACGAATCTCTTAGTTCACGCTGAAGCTGCAGAGCGCCTGAAAGGGACTGAAAGAAGGGGACTTATTCCTATTAGTATTGAGGCCAGCCCATTGAATTGTATTGCTGAGGCGAGCCCATTGAACCGTACTACTGAGGCCAACCCATTAAATTGTACTACTGAGGAATGAAACCATATTTTGGTATTTGGCTTCTCGGAATTCTAGGATTGTAAGTATAATATGAAAAATAACAGTATTGATTCAAATTTAACTTTTAGTTGTAATTGTAGTTGTTTTTGTAATACTAATTTTTATAGCATTGTTTGGGAAGGAAGTGCATTCGGAGCATTGTTTCTGATATATGTAGTTATTGTGTTCTTAATGTTTGTGGTATTTCTTAAAGCTAAGCAGCGTTATATACGTAGCAAAGAATTTTAAAATAAAATTGTGTTGTATAAATTGTGTGTAATCATTGTGAAATCGTGCAATCAGGTAACTACTCCCCCAGCCACTGCATCAAAACGAATCAGTAAATTGTGTGGGATTTTCTCTATTCCATAACCCACTAGAGAGACAGAGCTGGGGCCAGCTGCAGCCGGGAGGCTGCAAACAGCTGCCACCTCCCAAGCCCAGGCTCCGGGAAGGCAGCAGGTGCTGGAAATCTGCTTGGTGGGGCTGGGGCAGGGAAGCAGTAGCTGTTTGTCGCTGGGAGGTTGCAAACAGCTGCTGTCTCCCCACCCTGGCTCCAGCCCCGGCCCAGCGGGCAGATTTCTGAGGAAATCCTGAGGAAAATGGCCTTACATGTTGGCACATGTGCTGGGGGTTGCCAACCTGTTCTAGCTTATGATGAAGTGAAACCCTATCTCCAGTGAAATTAGCAGTTTTGTTCTCTGTAGCTTGTACAGGAGACCTACCTATTTTTCCTTAGGGTTCCCACTTCTAAGAATTTCTTTACAAGTTGGTTTTACATGCTGACCTATTTGCACTTTTAGTTCCGTCTTAGACTTCTAACTTCTTCCTTAAATGTTTCCTGTTGTACTACAAAGCCCCTTTTATCTGGCTTTATTAAGGTTAGATTTCCAGGTAAGTTGTCACTTCAAAGAGAATTTATGAATCTGTGACTGAGACAACATTTATTTAGTCATGCTTGTTCCAGAGAAGTTTAAAAAATCTGTCACTCAAACGACATTTATTTAGGCATGCTTGTTTGGTACATGAACTCTCCTTCTGGATTCTTATCTAAGCTGAGATATGCATACTTTATCAGATGATGTTTTCTTAAGAAGTGTCAAGGCCAACTCTAAAAATCTCACTTCCTTTACTTTTTGAGCTTCCCTTTTTTACTCCCTATCCAGAGACTACCGTATGTTTGCATTGCCCCTGTGAGGTCACACTGCCTAAGCCAGAAGTAGTGTAACCAGTTTAGTGCAGCACTGGCCATAGGGCAATAAGCTCTACCTAGAAAATGTATTGGTGCACCCAGGATAACCCTAAGCCAACTATACTACCTCGTGAAGGTAATGCACACAGAGAGACCACGCTGTACCTCAGTATAACACACCCATAATATATATAGGGTCAGTATAGATATGCCTATAATGTGGGAATGAGCTACTGGTGTTTTTCCTACCCCTGGGATGCTGCACATCACTGCCTTGTGGGAATGGTCTGATAAGGAAGGCCAATACATGCATTAATATAAGCCAGCTGTGTCAAATACTAAAGAAATCCCAAAACAACTGACCATTAACAAACAGTTTTTCTGGGAGAGAGAACATCATTTCTTCTGATGGATCACTCTGCAATGTGCCCATGTACCTGCTTATGGCCCACTGCAGAGCTTATACCTACCTTTTCCCACATTTTTATTCCACTAGCCACTGTGAAGAAAAAATAGAGCCCTGCATTCATAACACTGTTTATTGAGTAACACCCCAGGCTTGGGAGTTCTGTTCTGCCTAAAGCCAGATCAAACAAGTTCTTCTATGAACTTAAAAATGGCATTTAGCCAAATGTAAAAAGTAATCTTTCTGCAACACAGTACTGTGAGCTCACAGTACTGTGGGAGTTCACCTTTGGGTGCCTGCCACTTTTAGGGCTGGAAGCAGGCAGCTGCCACGTGCCTGATTAAAGCAGCCAATTTAGGACCCAGATACACAGGCTAGGCCAGCAGCCTGCTGCTGGCAGCTGAGGCAGTAACATCAGATGGCTGGCCTACGGCTCCTGGAGCATCTTGGAGGTAATGGCAGGAGCTATGGGGATGGTTAGGAGGCTCCTTGTCCTGGGCATGACCTAAAACTGCACACTGCTGGGTAAGTGGGGGTCTGGTGGGGCTGTCTGTGGTGGGACAGCTCCCAAGAAATACCAAACCATGTTACTCCTCCCGGTGAAAGGTGGATAGGGGCACCTTAACTCTGGCCCCTCACCATCTGGTGGGTAATTGGTGAGAGCAGTGGGGCCAGGTGTGCCCATTACTAGGCACCTGAGCCCAGGAGGGACAAAGGGCCCCAGAGACCCAGGACGGGGGTAGTGGTGTTGTGGATGGTAACTGTGGGCCCTCATAGATTAGGGTGCAGCAGAGCGCCTGAAGGACTATGTAAGCGTGCAGAGTAGGACTGCAGAGGGCAGTTTGAAGGACTGAACAAGGGGCATACTGAGTAGGGCTGCTAGGGCAGCTTGAATGGTAGTGCATGGGCCAGCCCCAAGTGAGAGACAATGAAAGCAGTTGCCCAGTGAGAGGCTAGGGGCAAAACCAGCCTAGTGTTTGCATAAGGTTCCACCATGTAGAGTAGATGAACTCGTGGGATTTGAAGTTGGTGCATGGTGGTGCTAGGAAGTGAGTAGCAAAGCCCAAAGGCCCATGAGGGGTTGCTCAGGAGGAGCAAGGGTGGTGGAGTGTAACTCAGTAATGGGCGGAGTGCAAGAGGCCCCCGTGAGAGGGGAGTGTGTGTGAAAGAGGTCAACAAGGGTCTGCATTTGTCCTGGTCTTAGACTGGGGAGAAATATTGATCTGAATGCCATCTGTAAGGCATGGGCCATGGTTAGTGGAGGTTCAGAGCTGTGGATAGTGCCCCCTAACATTGGGGTAATGTAAAGACAGCCTTCTGCATATTATATTTTAAAACATTCAAGTCTTGTCAGGCAAGTTAGGGCAGACCGCTTTAGGCAAGTGGGTGGGCAGACTTGATATCTTGCCTTGAGTTTGTCCCCTCTCACAAGTACAAAACTGGGTTTTATTTGCTGTTATACGTTTCAAGAAAGTATGATTTTTCATAGGATTTAGATATGGGCTTTGGGCATGTCTACACATGATATTATTTGTGCCTAAACTTAATGTGCCTTAACCAAAGGTGTATTATGGTGCTTATATTGCTAGTGCTGTGTGTCAGTTAGCTATATCTTATCAGTAATTGTAATATAATAAAAGCCTCTGTCTGTCCATAACACTTTATTCACACTCTAATTGGTCATCTCGGAAGCCAATCACAATGCTGACTGAAACAACCAATCAATGTGCTCCAAAAGCGTTCTGGACAGGAGGCAGCGGCACGGTAGAGTGCCACCATGACAGAGGGGATGGAGCAGGAGGGTCGCTCTCGCCCTGCCCCCCACTCCCTTGAGGCAGTGGTGGCATGGGGTGCTGGCTGAGGGTGACAGAGGGGCAAGCTTCCCCTCCCCGCCGGGAGGTGGTGGTGCCATGGGGTGGTGGGTGGCAGTCATTCTAGTCTAATCATCCTTTTCAAAGGAAAGGCATTTTGAATCATATTTTAAGATGCAGGATGAGTCTACACATTCATTAAGGCACTATAATTACAGCACATGAAAGTTTAGCACCTGTAATCACAGTTACTAACTTAATGCACCATAATCAGTGCTACTGTGAATTAGTGCTGGTGCACACTTTTAAAGTGACACTAACGTGCAGTAGACTAGTTCTACTGAGCATTAGCGCATTAACATGTTTTTTTCATTCTGTGGTAATGCACAATAGAATTAGTCTACTCTGCCATTAGTGTCTTGTGTAGACATGCCCACAAAGTCAGGTTATGTAAATAGGACCAATAACTTAAAGTATTTTTTGTTGCCCTGATCACACACAGACATGGCACCCCCTTAGAAAAGAAATCCAGGAAAAAGAATTTATCAAGGTTAACGTTGTGTGTTCGGGGGGTGGAGGGAGGTGCTGTTATATGTCTTTCTTCTTTGCTTCCATTTCCCATTTTTCATTTCTATATTATTTTTCCCTCTCCTTCCCCATCCGTTCTATCTGCAGGCACAGTAAGTTTTAGGAAAATTTTTCAAGCCTTTTTGCCCTGAGGTCTGGATTCTCAGTTCTTTGAAAGAAAACCTGCTTGTTTCTCTTGACCCCTTTGCCCACAGTGCCAGCAAGAACTGAAATCTTCAGGTCCATTTACTGCTTTCCCTGGCAGTCCTTTCCCCTCCTAACTTCTGTTTCCCTATTACAGCTGTGCTCCTCTATTCCCATTTCCCTCTTGATCTTTTTCCCATTTTACTGTTAAATCTACAATTAAGAATTTCTTTCTTTCTCACTACTTTTTTTCTCATCTTATTCTAACCCTACTGTCCCTTGCCCCCTTCTCATTTTCAATGACGCACAAATAGTCAAAGTACCAAATAGAAGTCCGTGGCTTTTTGCTTCTGTATACCTATCAGGTGGAGCTTGTCAGCTGACAGACTCTATACTCCCACTGCTGTAATAAAGTGACAGGCTCATGTTAGGTTTTGAAGGTGCAGTAGAAGCAGCTGATATCTAGGAAAGTTGGCAGGAAGAAATGGGAGCAGTTGGACAGAGGGATTTTTTGGAATTATGGGAAGATTAAGGATGAAGAAACAGAAGAAAAGTTCACAGGGTGCTTGATCCACAGACACGAGGGCTGTGTGAAATTTCAATGGATGTTTTGTTTCGAAGCTGTTTCGATGCGTTTTGAGCTCGAAACAGCTGAATCAAAATCGAAACTAAACAAGGGCACTCAGAATATTTCAAGTTTTGAAGCCGGGTTTGCTTGTACCTAAACAGAAACTAAGGAGAAGGAGGGGGAAGAGACAGGACGGACTGTTCTGATATTAACATCTAGCTCTCTGCTTGCTTCCCCCAGCTCTCTGCTCATTCCTCCAGCTCTTCCTGGGGGGCACAGGCCCCAGGAACAGCTGGGGAATTGAACATGGAGCTTGGGAGCTGAACATGGAGCTGGGGAATTGTTCAGGTCCCTGAACATTCCCCCAGGTCCCAGTTTGATTCCCCAGCTCCTCGATCTTTCTCCCAGCTCTCTGATTGCTTCCCCCAGCTTTTCCCAGGGGCGGGGCCCTGGATGATGCAGGATGACAGCAGGCTGCCACTCCTGCTGGTGATGGCGGAGGATTTGGGCGATTTCCCAGGCTGGCAGCAGCAGCCTGCTGAAACCCCACATGCAGATCCATGGGCTGCACCCCACAGGAAGAACTGGGGGAATGATCAGAGAGCTGGGGAATTGAGCTCCGGAAGAGTACGCAGTGCCCTGCTGAGCCATGCTGCACCCATGTGAGGGTGCAGCTGCTGCACAAGTGCCAGACTGGGGGATGATCCATGCTGCCCCGCGGTGCACAGGTGGGCTCTGCCATGAGTGCCAGAGGCCCCAGTCACCACTGCCAGAGCAGGTGAGTGCAGGGCTTTTTTCTTTTTTAAAGCTCTGCACAGCATGCTGCTGCTGTCAGCTGGGGTTAGTGGCAGCACCTGAGTCTGTCTGGTGCAGCCCATACCAAGTGCCAGGAAGAACCTAGAGCTTGTGCTGGCCCCAGGTGGCAGTGGCAGCCTGCTGTCATCCCACATGCAGATCCAGGGGCCCATATCCTCTGGGAGGGTTGCAGGGCTGTTCCAGACTCCTCCCAGGGGGAGCGGGCCCCTGGATCTGAGTGCAGAATGACAGCAGGCTGCTGCTGCCAGCAAATGATACTAGTTTTGCTTTGACAGTTTCATAGTAGCTAGGGTCAGGGAGGACCTGAACAGAGCATCTAGCTCAGGGGTGTCCAACCTTTTTGAATATGGGGCTGGATCACCAACTTTTTATCACCCAGTGGGCTGGCAAGCCATATTCAAAGACATCACAGGAAGTGGTATCATATCAGGAAGTGATGTTGTATGACCTTTGACACCAATGAAGTTGCAGGGGTTGACATGGCCCTGGTTGACATGGCATGCATGCTTGGGTTGACATGGTGCTGCAGGGGCCGCTTGGCTACAACCAGGTTGACCTGGTGCTGAGAAGCCACAGGGACAGGCTGGGGTAAACCTGGGGCCCGCCCGCCCGGCCTGCCGGTGCCATACCCGGATTGACATGGTGCTGCAGGACCCTCCTGGGCAGAACCGGGTCGGCACCAGCCAGGAGAAGCAGCATGCAGCCGAAGCCGGCTTCCCCCGGCCC
>NW_005843152.1:29300-29867 GCF_000455745.1 Alligator sinensis | reverse complement strand
CCCCGCGACTTCGGCGGGCTGGTGCAGACCCAGCTGGGTTCCTCCTCCTGTCCCCAGCAGCACATGAGAAGCAGCCCCCTGGGGGCCTCACAACTGGGCCCGGAGAGCCGCAGAGCCTGGGGGGATACTGGCCGGGGGAGCAGGCGCCACCTTGCTGTGGGGCCAAGCAGGGCAGGGCAGCGGCGCTGGCTTGAAGCGGGTGGGTGATGAGGCAGGCACGGGCCAGCAGTGCCAGTGGCCACTGCTTGCCCTCCCACGTGGGGCTGCTCCCCCAGGCCCTGCGAGGGTAAGCAGATCCCCTCCCCTCCCTGCTGGCTGGGGGCCACGGGCCAGCCCTCTTGCCTTGCCGCGGCCCCACCCTGCCTGCCTCGTCATGGCCCTGCTGCTGTTGCCACTGTGGCCCCGCCATCACCATCTCTGCGGCTCTGCGTTCCACGGTGGTGGCTCCACACTCTGCACTGCGGCAGCCACCACAGCTCCGCAATCTGCGCTGCTGCCGCCTCTACAGCCCCACCACCACCACACCTCTGCTGCTGCGGCTCCCCCCCACACCTGCTGTGGCCCCTC
>NW_005843152.1:27932-28767 GCF_000455745.1 Alligator sinensis | reverse complement strand
TATGGCGGGCCTTGCTGGCTGCGATCTGGCATTGGCGGCTCATGTTCATCTTGGAGTCAATAATGACTGCAAGATCCCCTTCCGCCTCTGTGCTTTCGAGAGGGGAATTCCCCAGCCTGTATGTATGCTGTGGATTCCTTCTCCCAAGGTGCAGCACCCTGCATTTGTCTACGTTGAACCCCATCCTATTCTCATCTGCCCACTTTTGTAGTCTGTCTAAATCTATTTGCAGCCTCTTTCTCCCTTCCAGTGTGTCCACCTAGCCCCACATCTTAGTGTCATCAGCAAACTCAGACAGCGTACTTTCCACCCCCTAGCCTATGCTTTTCCAGGCTAAAGAGCCCCATAGCTCTCAGCCTGTCATCGTAAGGTCTGTTTTCCTGACCTTTGACCATGTGCGTGGCTGCTCTCTGGACTCTCCCAAGCTTCTCCACATCCTTTTTGAATTGTAGGGCCCAAAACTGGATGCAGTACTCCAGCTGTGGCCTCACCAAGGCCAAGAATGACATCCCGGGATTTGCTTGAGAAGCATCTATGGATGCAAGCCAGCTTTTGGTCGCTTTACTAGCTGCAGCATTGCATTGAAGGCTCGTGTTCAGTTTGTGGTCAACGAAGACCCCCAAGTCTCTTTCTTCCACAGTGCTAGCCAGTGTAGCACTGCCAAGCCTATAAGGATGCTAAAGGTTTTTCCTCCCAAGGTGGAGAACCTTGCATTCTTCAGTGTTAAACACCATCAAGTTCTCGTCTGCCCATTTGCTGAGCCTGTCCAGGTCAGCCTGGATTGCCCTCCCCTCTTCGGGTCTGGATGCTTTGCCCCAAAGTTTGGTGTCATCGG
>NW_005843152.1:7779-27851 GCF_000455745.1 Alligator sinensis | reverse complement strand
CCACAAATTCCCCCCCTCCGGGTCCGACCACTGAGCCAATTCCCCAGCCAGTGGATCATGGTGGACCCAAGGCCACAATTGACCAGTTTCACCAAGAGGTGATCATGGGATACCAGATCGAAGGCTTTTTTGAAGTCAAGATATATGACATCAATCTCTTCTCCCTTGTCCAGGTGATAGGTCACCTGGTCATAGAAGGAAATGAGATTGGTCAAGCAAGACCTACCTGAAACAAACCTGTGCTAGCTATCCCTCAGTATATTGGTGTCGGCCAATCCATTAAGGATGGCCTCTTTAATAAACTTTTCTAAGATCTTCTCCAGGATTGAAGTCAGGCTAATGGGCCTATAGTTTGCCAGATACACTTTCCTCCCTTTCTTGAAAATAGGCACGACATTGGCCTTCTTCCAGTCTTCGGGCACTACACCAGAGCGCCAGGAGTTCTCAAAGATCTGTGCCAGAGGCTTTGCTATGATGCTCACCAGCTCCTTGAGTACCCTGGGGTGTAGAGTGTCAGGGCCAGCTGACTTGAAGGTATCCAGCCTCTCAAGGTGTTCCTTCATGAGGTCAGCATTGATGGAGGGCAGGGAATCTCCCTCACCCAGAACTTCCTGTCCCATAGTGGGCATCAGCATCCCATGGGACTGATGAAAGACCGACGCAAAGTACCCACTTAATAGGTTGGCTTTTTCCTGGGCATCAGTTGTCAGTTATCCCATCTGGTTCATCAGGGGTCCAATGTTACACTTGCTTTTCCTCCGGCTCCCCACATATCTGAAAAAGGACTTTTTATTGTCCTTGATATTCGAAGGTAGTTGGAGTTCAGTTGCAGCCTTGGCTTTCCTGGTTTGCTCCCTGCAGAACCAGACCAGTGCAGAATATTCATTCTTGGAGGTGAATCCCATCCTACATCCTTTGTAGGCCTTTCTTTTTAGCCTCAGGAGATCTGCTAGATCCCTGGAGAGCCAGGAGGGCTGCTGTGCCCTCTTGCTGCCTTTCCTCCGAGATGGAATAGAATTAGCTTGTGCATTGAGGATCACTCCCTTGAGGAGCAACCACTCTTCCTGAACTCCCCTTCCTCTGGGGCCATGGTCCCTTAGGACCTCACTGACAAGCCTCCTGAGCTTCTCAAAGTCGGCTGTCCTGAAGTAAAGGACTTCCGTGTTGCTGACTGACTTGCCAGCTTTACGTCAGATGGTGAAGGTGATCAGCTTGTGGTCGCTGTCACCCAGCTTTCCATCGATCACTAGGTCACTGATTAGGTCATCCCCAGTAGCCAGTACCAGGTTGAGCAACGCTTTACCTCTCGTTGGCCTGTAGACTTCTTGAGTCAGGTAGAGGTCATCCACGCATGATAGGAAGCTTTGCAACCGCTTGGATTTTGCTGAGTGATCCTCCCATGAGATGTCTGGGTAGTTGAAGTCACCCATGACAAACATGGTCCTGGAGCATGCGGCCTCAGCAAGTTCCTGGGCGAGCTCCTGCTCAAGCTCTTGACTTTGAGTGGGAGGTCTGTAGTAGACTCCCACCATTGTGTCGCCTGTGCCATATTCCCCACGGATTTTAACTCAGAGGGTCTCTAGTCGTCCACCCTGGTTGCCAACATCAGCTTGCAGGGACACGTAGCATTCCTTAACATAGAGAGCTACACCCCCGCCCCTTTTCTCTACATGATCCCTCCTGTACAGGGTATAGCCTTCTATACCCATGGTCAAGTCATGGGTGGAGTCCCACCGGGTCTCCATTATCCCAGCGCTGTCATAATTATTTGTGTTAAGCAGGAGGATGAGTACCTCCGCAGCCTCATGGATCTGGGCCTGGCAGCAGAAGGTGGAGAGCCACTGGCCAGGATTGTGCTCAGAGCCAAGGCTGTGCTCTGAGTGGCTCCACCACTGGCTCTCCTGCCGCTGGTTCTCCTGCTGCTGGCTCCTGCCCCATGGACCTGGGCTTGGTGGCGAAGACTCAGTGGCGGAGCTCGGAGCCACTCCTTGCCTCCTGTGTTTTGATCTTGAAATATGTCAAAACAGCTTTGAAAAAAACCACTCATCAACATTTCACATAGCCCTAGTGCGAAAGCTTCCAAATAAAAGGTCACTGGATGGGGTAGGAGGGGCGGGGTTTGCAGGTGGGGGTATTGTTTTAACATTGAAACACAGTTTGTTTGCCCCTATCTTTCTTCTCAGAAGCAGCAGAGCTATTTTGGCTGAATTCGTCCAAAACCCTTCAGCCAGAGGAAGATATGCAACATGTTAGACATTACTCTGATTTGTTAAAGTTTAGCACTTACAAGCAACTGAAAGGAAGGCCTTACAATAGGAAATGTCTGGCAACCTTTAATAATAGGTGGCATGCTACCAGGTCTGCCTTGAATTCAAACTGTACCCTTTCTACCTATACATGTGAATGATTAATTTCTAACATTACCATTATTTCTACTGTAATTTGTAAACCTAATTCTTGTAACTTAAAAATATTGCTACTAATAAATGATTGGTAGTAATGTAAACTTTGTTTTTTACATTGCTGGTAATGACTTTCCCCAGTATCAACATCATTGATGGTAATAAAAACACTACAGCTACTGAAATACAGAAGACATTCACTCATATCTTGAAGAGTGATGTTGCTAAAAGTAATATTGGAGCATATTTAGTGGAACTGCATGGAGCTCATGATTTGCTGTGCTTGATCCTTTTGCCCAGGGATAAACACTATGCATAAATGGGGTTCAGTGATAAGAAACTGGTTTAAATCTGTCACACAACAGATGTTCAGTGCACGTAAACCAATTGGAAAATGGCTGAAACCAGTTTGAGATAAATGTGGTTGAATGTAGTATCAAACTTAATTGGTTTGGGTCAAACCCGTTTATGCAAAGTCTGTCCCAGAATTGTTGCTGGTTTAAGCTAAATTAGATTCCCTCAGCATGCTGGCATGCTCGCTGGGCTGGGCTGGGCGAGGCTCTCTGCTCCACAGCAGGGCTGGCCCCTCTCCTCTGCTCCCTGACTGCAGCTCTGGCAGAGACTTGCAGGCACAGCAGAGTCTTCTGGATTCCTCGTGCCCCACTCCCCATCCCATCCCACCCTCCACTCACTGCTTAAGCAGGGGTCACTTCCTCCTCTCTCCCACAGCAACAACTGTAGCCAGCATGTAGTATGCTAGCTAATGCTGAGAGGAGGCAGATAGAGCAGTGTCCACTTAGGGCTTTTTGGAGCTGATCAACAGCTCAGTTGATAAGGTCCCTACATTCCTTCATTTGCAGAAAGCTCTTTAAGAAGAGCTTGAACTAATGAGTGAGGTGTTGTTTTCTGATGGGGTGCTAAATTCTGATAACAGAGCTGATAAAAGCTCTGTTATCAAGCAGGAGAGGAGAGGTCCCTAATCATAGTGTCCTGCCGGGGCCTCGCCATACCCCCCCTCAAGCTCCACCCTGTGGAAGAAATGGGAGGACTGCTCTAGCACCCCCAGCTTCTAGACTGAGCCACTGCAGGCATGTGCCAGCATTTTTCAGTCCAGAGGCAATGTCTGTGCAGTTACAAACCAGTTCAGCCTAGCCACATTAGACTAATCTGCAAAGATTGAATCAATTCAGGCTCATGCTTCTTGAATGTCTTCCCTAGCCATAAGGTGTGGAGCAGTTTCAAGTCCTGTGGAAATTGGTGAAAGCTGAGGGGTTTCAGCATCTTCACAGATCAGGCCTCTTACAAATATCTGTTACAGAATCAGTTCTGTGGCTCTAGCAGTGTGTGGGCACAGGCTTCATTCCTCTTGTTTCAAAAAAGTATATATCAAACTAAACAGTGGTGCAGGTGGCAAGGTATGTCCACTTGGGCTGTGTAAAATTTCGACCACCGTTTCATTTTGGTGGTGTTTTGAGCATTTCGACACGTGAAACTACAAATCTGAAATTAAATGGGAGACATTTCAAAACGTTCAAAGCAAAGCAAGTCAAAATGTGTCAAAGATGTTTCAAAGGTGTGTTGAAGCTGGGCTTGCAAGGAAAGAGAAAGTAAGGAGAGGGACAGGGAAGAGGGGGGAACGGACTGACACCTGTATCTGGCCAGTGTCTGCTAACTGTCTCTGAGGTCCCTTCCAATCCCAGTGTTCTTGGAGAGGGACCTAAAAAGTTTCAAAACAGTATATCAGTCTGTGAGTGCCTAAGCTGTTAGCCTTTGTCAACTTGCCTCTTGCCAGAGAGCAGCATCCGAAAGGCACTGACTTACTGCTTCATAGCTGCTACTGTCTAGCTAGGGAGTGTCTCTTCTACTTGCAAAGGAGTGGATAGGTTACAGCTTACACTGACAGCTTAGTTAGGCTAGTATAACTTCAATACTAGTATTGTTACCCCTATATAATTTCTTTTTTTCCTATATCCATTCCTTTGAAATTATTCTTTTATCTTTTTTTACCAGAGGAAAAAGAAATCTGTGTTTTGCCTCACAGTGTGATTGCTGGGCACTGTTCAGGAAAGCACAGCATAGATTAGATAGATTGCACACACAGAAACCTACATATACACACACTATACACAGTCAGACACCATGTCCAGCACAGGGAAACATAAAGCGAGCTGGAGAGGCCGGTGCTGCCAAGTCTGGGAGGGGAGCGAGAGGAGGCAGAGGTGTCAATTCCCCACTGCTCAAACTGAGATGCAGCCTCTTTTCAACCAGCCATGAGGCTTCTGCTGGTACTGGGAGCAAGGAGGTTGCAGCAGCGCCTGCAGACACAACCCTCTGACACTAGTTGTGATAATAAACTCCAGCACCAGCAGCATGACAACAAGCAGCACCAGCAGCTTGACAACAAGCAGCACGGTCTCCTTCACCCCAATTGCAGGTCTGAGCATGAGCCTCCCACTCCCAGGCTTAGAGGAGCTCAATCGTGAAGTAGGGGACCTCAGCTTGATAGCAGAAGAAATTCTGGGGAGCAGGGGAAAGCAGGTTTTGTGCTTCACATGCCTCAAAGTTCCCCTAGAGCCAGGTTCCCTTCCCCAGAAGGGACTGCAGAGGAGGTTGTGGGGGCAGCTGGCTCAGCTCCTCCTGTTGTTGTGACTCTGCCTGCTAAGAAAAGGGATAAGCAGGAGCCCCACCTGCACCCCAGAAGCCAGTGGGTAGTGTGGCCTGGGATCATTTTGAAGTGACAGAGGATCCCACATATGCTACCCACCTGCACTGCTAGCCAAAACCAGCTGGGGAAAGGGAGTGAAATACGTGAGCATCATGAGGATGCTGATGCATCTCCGCAGGCACCACCACATTGCCCTTGCTTCTCCTCAGCCTGGCACAGTGGGAGTATGCCCAAAGGGATGTCCTCCTCTCGCTCAAAAGCCCCTGTCCCCTTGAAGCAGAGGCAGGCCACCCTGGAAGAGTGGAGGAAAGGTGGGGGGCATTCCAAAGGTGAGCGAGGCCACCCAGAGCACTGGGGAGATGCTTGCTGTGGATGGCCAGCCATTCTCCTTTGTTGAGCGGCCAGGGTTCAGGAGGCTCATGCGCTTGTGGCCCCATCATACAAAATGCCGACATGCACCACCTGCAGCAGGATGGTTGTGCCCTCCCTGGATGAGGCATGCAGGGAGTACTTGAAGGAGGAGCTGTGCGAGGCAGGTCCACAGGTGGCCTTACACTTCACCTCAGAGATCTGAAGCAGCCAGGGTGGAAATCACATGTACATCTTGCTAGCAGGACACTGGTATGACCAGTCAGGCCATCAGTGGGCTCTCTTTCATGCTGAGGTGATGGATGAGTCCCATATGGCAGCCAACATCATAGGGGCCATGAGCTGCTTAGTGCAGTGGTGGCTCGCTGGGGAGGGCAAGCTCACCCTCAGGCTCATGGTCACCAACAATAAGGCCAATATGGTTAAGGTGGTCCATGATGCCAACTTTGTTGGCATCCTCTGTGTGGCACACAAGTTCCACCTCATTGTCAGGAACTCCTCAGAGGGGGACAGGGTGACGGTGCTGGCACCAACAGCAAGCTCACTTCCAAAAGTAGGAAGGTGTCAGGCTACTTCCACCAGAGCATTAAGGAGGGCATCAGGAAACTTCTTGATCCCTTGTGGTCCAGTACAGTCCACGTGCTGGCTGCCATGTGTGACCAAGGGTGAAGGGCAGCTGGCTGCCATGTGTGACCTGAAAGTATTTGCGGCAGCAAAACCCTGGATCACTGGGTCACAAGGAGGCAGAAGGCCGGTGGCAGGGGGATGTGCAAAAACAGGATCCACTGTCCCATGCCAGCATGCCATCCACCAGCCTGTCTCCTCCTCCACCACAGGCACTGCCAATGTGGGCCAAGGGCATGGCTTCTATGGTAGGGTCCAGAAGCACCAGACCCCACCATTAGGCAGGTAGCATTCAGGCTTTGGTGGCTGCCTATCTTGCTGAGGATGTGGAGCCACTACTGTGCGATGCCTTGGCCTACTGGGCAAGCCACAGCCAGATCTGGCAGGATCTGGCCATGGTTGCTTGGGATCACCTGTCCTGTCCACCAACCATTGTTCCAAGTGAGAGGGTGCTCAGCATTGCTCCTGATTTTGTGACACCGCACAGCACCTCTTTGGATCTTGGTTTGGTGGAGCAGTTGGTGTTTCTCAAGGTTAACCTCCCACTGTTTGGGTTCTCCAAGCTCCAGGTGCAGACGGAGTGAATACCACCCTCCTCACTTTGTCCGCACCCATTTCCTTTTGGCTTCTGAGTCATTGAGTGCCTCACTCTCAGAGCTGAAGGTGGCACTCACTGCATCACCAGCCAGCAGGGGAAGAACATGTCCCTGCTGAGCTCCTGTGCCAGGATGAATTTGGAGGTATGGGGTGGGGCTATGGGGAAAGAGGAGTTCCTTGGCATGATCTAAAACTGTACCCTGCCAGGGTTGGGAGGCCTAGTGGGACTGCCGGCAGCACAGCAGCCCCTAGGAAATACCAGGACCGAGGACATCCCTGGTGAAAGGCGGATAGGAATTGCCTTATAAACTCCAGCCACCACACGCATGCACAGTCCTGGCTGGGGAAAGCCGAGACCCCTAAGATGTTTGAGAGGCCTGAGTCTTGCTTGCTGCAGTGGAGTTATAAGGCTCCAGGTGAGCTCAGCTTAGCTGCCTAGGATGCCATCTGTGAGGCATGGGCTGCAGTGTGTGGGTATGGAGCTGCAGAATTACACACCGGAGCTGAGGAATCATGCACCAGGCAGACAAGGCTTTTGGGTCAATCTGATATCATTTAGTAGACCAGCTGAATAGTTTGAGAAATATATCTTCCCAAATTTTTGGGTTGAAAAACCTTTTGTCAGGCTGAGGAAGCATCTGCAGTTGGTGTGCGCGCTCCTTGGTGTGTGCGCTCCTCCTGGATGGAAGGAATATCAAAA
This sequence comes from Alligator sinensis, assembly GCF_000455745.1. Lineage (NCBI taxonomy): Eukaryota > Metazoa > Chordata > Crocodylia > Alligatoridae > Alligator > Alligator sinensis. The sequence continues at coordinate 20,494 of NW_005843152.1, read as the reverse complement.
AGCCAGAGGCTGCCATGCAATGCAGGCAAGAAAGCTAATCAGTGAAAACAGAAATGGAGGCCCCGCCTCCCCTTCCCCTTCTCCTTCTCTTGCCCCTTCCAACTAGAGATAAGACTCTTAGCTTTGTGATTTATCTCAGTAACTGATCCCTGAACACTGGTTTCAGCTACAGACCACAATCAATGCCCAAATGAACGATCACCATAGCATCTTGTGTGTATTTTGTAACGAGCTTCTCAACTGTCTGTGGTAAGTACTATTAATTTTTAGCATTAGGAAATGCACTTGATCTGAGCCGAAAGGCCAAGAAGTGATGGATTTGCAACAGATATAGAAGTCTTATCTTGGTTTCAAATTAGCCCACTCATACTAGAATATTTAATTTTTGTATTAAACAAATAGATATAGAAGTTATCCATAATATTCTTAGATATTTTGTATAAGTCATACCAGTCTATACGGAGCACAATGGGAAATTTTTTTCAGTAGTGAAAATATTTTCAAATTATGTTAAGCTTTTCTGACATCAATGAAGTAAAAAAACTAGACTGTATTTGGTCTAACAAGACAACATTTAACAACACAGTCATAAGTTTGTTTTTGAAAGAGACAAAAATAATGGAATATTCAAATACCCAAATATCTTATGTGACAATTAAACTCACATGATTCGGATAGCAAGAGGAAACACTTTGTAAGAGAATGAATGAACACAGGAGGCCAACAAACCTTTAGCCACTTTACATGCAGCAAGTTGAGCATGTAAGAAACATTTACCATAATGTTATTTTCCTCAGGCTGAGACATGTTTAGTTGCTTAGGTGCATAGATAACAAAGACAAAACCATGTTACGCTGTGAATACAGTTGGTAAATAAGTTTACTGAATGCTACAAGATTAAACTAAACCGACTGTGAACAGAACACAAAAAGACAATTTTGTGTTTAATTAAAACAGTTTTGTTTAGCCACTTTAAATGCTGCTCTCAGCTATATAATTTGGCTATCAGACATATATCACTGCTAGACTGGAAAAAGATTAAAATAACAATATTCTATGTACATTGGTTTCATTTCCTTTTATGCTGCAGAAAATATGAAAAGATTTTGAGGTCATTAAAGAAGGCAAATATTATAAACCCTAAATGAAAGTGTAATATATTTAGGCCAGTGATTTTCAACCTTTTTTTTTTTTTTTTTTTTGCAGTGCCCTAGAAAATTTCAAATGCTTACAGACATGGACAGCTGATTGAATAGCTGATTCAATCAGCTATTAGGTAAAAGCACCAAAAAGCCCCACTGAAGCACCAGAGCTATATAGATGCTAGGCAAGCTGGGTCAAAACAATGCGATTCCTCTTGTGGGCATGTGCTGCTCTTGGTGCAGGGGTGCTTTGAGCTGAAAGTAAAGCTCTGTGTTGTTTTGTTTTTTCTATGTTCGTAAGCACCCCTTGGGCGTGTCCAGAGGAGCCCGCATGTGCCTCTTGCCAGGTCTTAAAGCCATTTGAGATGCAGTAAGAGGCATGCTGGGATCAAAAAAAGCATTCCCTATATTGCATATCTGTAGCAGGGGCTCAAAATCAAAACAACACATAAAAAAGCAGGGCTGGTCAAAAAGCCTGAGGCAACCAGAGGCTCGGGTCCTCCAAAGAGACGCTCTGGTAGCCGGCCAGAACATCTCTATGGCTGTCCCTTGCACCAATGTTAAAGGATGCTGCCTACACATGCCAGGCACCCTGTACCAGTGCAGCCTGCATGGATGCCAGCCCCATCTGAGGTAAGTAAGGGACTTGGGGTGGAGGGGAGTGAAGCAGGGTGGGGTGGGCTGTGGGTGTGGGGGGGGCTGCTCAGGAGCCCACCTGCTCCCCCCGCATGGCCCACAGCCCCTGCCCCACTCCTCGCCCAGTGGTAGCTGATCAGGTCACTCAGTGTCTTCCCGGCAAAGCCTGCCTGTGGCACAAAACAGCGTGGCTTGACTCCAGCTGTTTGGCAGCTGGTGCCATTTGTGGCAAATTGTGCAGTCCCAGCCCGGTACAGTGTGGCACCATGCACCTTCGGGCAGCTCTGGACCACTCAGGCTGTCACCCAGGGCCCCATGCCACTCGTGGGGATGCCTATCACATTATCTTATGCCCTGTATGCACGGGGTCCCATGTGATTTCGGGCCGGGCCGCTTCCGTATATGCAGGACCCAGTCTGGTGCAATAGGCAGTCCCTGCGAATGGTGCGGGGCCCCAGGTGACAGCCCAAGTGATCTAGAGTGGCCTGAAGGCCTACAGCACCACACCAAGCTGGACCACACTCATGTGATGTGGCAGAGGCAGCGCCAGGTGCCAGGCAGCCAAAGCCAAGCTGTACTGCCCCGTGCCATGTAGAGGGGCTGTGCTAGGAGGCCCTGAGCACCCCAATGGCCACTGGTGCCATGGGTGAGCCGTGGGCCCTGTGGGGGAGTTTGGCTCCTGCAGGGGGAGGGGGTTCTGGGACCTGCAGTTCTTGTGTGGTGGGCTGTGGCCCCTGTTGGGGGGAGCTGTGGAGGGGGGCTGTGCCCTGCAGGGGCTAGGGGACCCAATCCCCCTGAGTAGCCTCCCCATACATCTCATCACACCTACAGTTCCCCCGCAACCCATCCACAAACCCCAAACCCCCAAGCCACTCCCACAAACCCCTCACCAGATACCTGGCCCTGTTAGTCAGGAGTGAGGAGACTGGGGCAGGGGACACACTGTGAGTAAAGAGCAAGGCTCTGGCATATCAGTGCTGTTCACCACTTCACATCCTGGTGAGCAAAGTGGATAGGGGCAGCTCTGATTTTTCTATGACAAAAAACCAAAAGTAAATGCTAAAGCATATAGATATTTAGAATTTATTTTATTCTGATGACTGAGGCAACTGGTAGGCTTCCAAATTGCTTTAAACTTGTAAATGTATCAATAAAACTTTGCCCAACTGATCTCTCTATATATAGTGGCGTTTCATTTTAATAGTGGAAGAACACTGTTTTGGGTACTTTAATGAGAGAATTTGGATTTCTTATCAGAGAATTTGCAATTTTTAAAGAGGGAACACCAGGATCTCTGCTGGTTAGACAAGTAGCAAGACCCAGGCAGAGAAACCTGGCCAGGGCCAGCACTGGAGACCTAGTTGGAGGGCAGACGAGGTGGCTGACCTGTTAGCCATTTGGGGCCAAGAGGACACACTTTGACTCTTCAGAGCAGGCCACCGGAAGGAGCACATCTTCTGGGCAATAGCTGCCCAGATGGCAGAAAGGGGGTATCCCATCCAGGTCTGGTAGGCATGCAGCCAGAGGGCTGCAGGTCAAAGGGGGTGGATGCTGTTGCGGGTGCCACAGCCGGGCAGCAACCTCCACTGCTAGACTGCTGCAGTGGGTAGAGGGGGCAGGGGCCACTCTAGGTCAGGGCTGCTTTAGTAGTCCAGCTGGCACAAGGCGTATTACCCCCAGACACCAACTGGCCAGCCCTCAGAAGCTCCATGTGCTAGCCCCAGGCTCTAGCTCCCCCTGGCTGCAAATCCTGGAGGAGCTGGGCAGGGTCGTTTTGCCCCAAGTGGCACAACTTGCCCCAACCAAAGTGCATGTCCGGGCATGTGCACTGAGGCAAAAATCCCCAGTTCAAATTTGTGCTGCTCCTATTTGGAGCTGCTGCAAGCGCACGTGCCTGCATGTGTGGACACGCCCCTTATGACTATACCAGTGAGTCTCACCCAGGGTTATATAGTAGCATCCTGGGGTGCTCCAAGATCCTTACAACTGCTCTGGGGTGGCACAATTCTAAAATTGCTAGATGTGCAAACACCTACATGCTTCGTAAGAAAAACCCAGGAATTTTAAATCAGAATCCAGAGCATCAAACACATTTTAACTCAGTGTGGTCTTTCCAAGTTCTTTGCAATCTAAGAATTTCTCTTTTATTTTTCCATAGTTAAAAAACCCACTGAAAACAAAGAGCTGGCATTTTTGAGGGGTGCCTTGAATCTGATGAGGTTGAGAACCTCTGGTCTCAGCTTAAAACCCAAACCCTTTCTTCATTTTGAGCACTAATATTTACTGGTTGACACAGCTGTTAGACACGGTTAGAATTGAAGTACAGGTAGAAATGATAACACAGTTAAGATGTTAAGTGGCATGATCCACCAGCACTACACACAGTTTGGCAGAGAAATGTTTAAAGTAGATTTTTGTAAGAGTGGTTGTAAAGCAGTAACTCGATCCCCTACGCAAAGTCAGCTAATGACTAGTTTTTTTCTGATGGGGAGAAAACTAATGAGTGTAAGCACATCCCAGTATAACTCAAAGTAATAATATGCCCTTAACTACACTAAAGTGTTCTAGAGCAACTGTTCTAAAATGGCCAGTCCTTGAGCTATGTAGGGTGAAGAATATACTGCCAGACTTAGAATAGCAAGCTGTTCATATTTCCAAAAAAGAAGGTACAAAAATGATTTTCATACTTTTCCCGAAATTATGCAAGTTTCTAACAAAACACAGCAGAGAACAAGACAATATGGAAACGTGGCACTGCAGGTAGTTGAACATACATCACAGTTTTACCTACTAATGGTGTACTCTCACTTGCAACTGATCTGGTTATACTCCCACAGAAAGCATTCACAATACGAGCTATTCCAAGCTTGATGCTTGGAACTCCAACACCACCACCACCTTTAATATTACTATATGAAGAAGTTCATTCACAATTCTTTGTATTACAAAGGTGTTACAATAAAATGGCAAATGACTTATTGTAGAAACCTAATTGCCATCAAGGCTTATTTAGGATTTAGAATAGAAGTGATGCTATACAAATGTTTGCCAAGTTGCATTGTGAAAAAAAATTAGGGAATAAATTTAAACACCAGTTAACAGTGTTCCATTTTCCTCTATCACGTGCCACTTTGGCATTTCTGGCCAAGTGAAAACCAAAACAAAACTACATATTGGGTGCATCTACACAGGCAATTAATACAAAGCAATAAACTCTGGAGTTTATTGTTGTTGGAGCATGTGCCCAAGAGTGCAGCATGTTGAGCTGGGTCATAGCAGCCCTGGCTGGCAGCGAGCCTGGGGGCTCAGCCTGCCAGGCTCTACTTTGTATTTACAAGTAATATCTTGCTGCAGAATAAATTAGTTTACCCCAGCCTAACAGGGGCATGTGTAGATGCCAAGATATTTACTGTACAGCTAGTTAGTCTATTATGCAGTAAACATAGCTAATTAGTCTATTATGCATCTTGTGTAGACATGCCCAATCAGTTTATATAGGATCAGAAAGGTCTATATTTGGAAAGTTAAAGCAAGCCTGTGTGTACTTTTTTTCAAATATTAACAATAGTCTACTTGCTGTAGTTTATGCAGCCTTTGCCTTCTTCAGGCTGCTTTTCACTGCATCCAAAACTAGTCTCTTGTTTTGCAGTTACTTTCTTTCTTTGTATTAGTTTAGGAAAATAAATTGGGTTACATAATCAGGGTAATCGTGGGCTTCCAATACCTTAACATTGCTCATCCACTTATTACTTGAGACTGTATTCCTAACATACCACATAAAACTGAACTTTTAAACTTAGATGGCAGGTATTCACAACATATGTATGCTTACAAAGCACTTTTTTGCTTGCTTTTTTAAGTCTGCTTTAAAAAATAGTCATGTGTTTAAAAGCTTCAAGAAGTGCCCAAAGCAGAAATTTGACTATCCCCACTTCCACTTAAGTATTTATATTGAAAAATATTGAGATATATAAAAGGAAGGACATTTCCCAACTTACAGCAATTGTTTTGTAGTCCCCGTCAGTAAAATTTCTTAGTGGAGTGAGAAAGTTTATAGCAGATACTTGAATTAGTTCTCCGTCTGCTGTTCCAATTCGCTTTTGTGTTTCCCCACATTTGATGAGTGCATTTCCTGAAAAATAAAGAGAGATATCTGTTGCCCAGTTGTTCCTGTATGTGGTTAACAAACAGGCTGCTAAGAACAGGGACTTAAGCCAGAAGTTTGAAAACTAACCAATAACCAAAAAGGAACAGTATTTTATGAAGTATGAACAGTTACTTTCCAGTTACACTTACTTTAAAGTAAGCAGAGAACATATTCATTATTAGGTCTTCAAAGGGACTAGTTCATCAGCAGCAGTCATTTGACACAAGAGTGACAGTTTTCCAGTAAATAGGGAAGTTTGATCAGTGAGTCTGTAGATGACTGAGGAGTCAGATCCAAGAGCTGCATATTTAACTGCAGACTTGGCAGATATGATCCTTCTTTCCTGAACTATCCTGGTGACGTCAGGTAGCAGCTCTTTTCCTTTGAGATGCTTTCATTTATCTGCCTGCATAGCAAAGAGAGTAAAACCAAAATGACTGATACTTTGTCATATATCATGGTGCCACCAGGAACAATTCAGTGCTCGAGTCTCCCAGGTTGATATCACATTTCTTTAGATTGTCTTTCAAGGTGTCCTTGAATCTCTTCTTTTACCTGCCTCTTGAGCAATGACCATCTGTGAGTTGGGAGTATAGGGCCCATTTCAGAAGCATATTGTTAGGCTTCCTTATGATATGTCCTGTCCAGTGGAGATGCTGCCATACAAACACAGCTTCAATGCTGGTGTTGTTTGCATGAGCCAGAACGCTGGCGTTCATTCTCCTGTCCTTCCAGTTATTATGGAAGATTTCCCAAAGACATTACTGATGGTAATGTTCCAAAGCTTGTAGGTGTTTCTGATAGGTCATCCAAGTATCATACCCATACACAAGGTAGGGATGACAACAGCCTGGTACACAAGAAGTTTGGTTTAGGTCCTGATGTCATTATCATCCAAGACAGGATTCTGGAGACTTCTAAAGGCATCCAATGTTGAACATTGTCTACATTTACATTTTAGCCAAAGTGTCTGCCCAGGTAATGGAAATGGTCAAAGTTCCTGAAGAATTGCCCTACAGTTGTAATATGAGGAGCAGCTGGCTGGTTCAGGGGGGGTTGCAAAAAGTCTCTTGGCTTTCATGACACTGACAGTGAGCCCAACATTTCATATGCTTCACAGAAGCAATCAAGAGTGACCTGGAGCTCTTCAGTTGAGTAGGCACACACTGCACAATCATCAGCATATGCACAATCATCATATCAGTAATGGAGGTGTTGGTTATTTTGGATTTGGACTGTAACCCATCAATGTTAATGACATTCCCATCTATATGACACTGGATGTTGACTCCAGATGGAAGTCCATCAGCAAAGAGACCTGGAATAGCTGCAATACAGATGGAGAAGTGTTTTTTGTTGGCACACACTGCACAATCATCAGCATATGCACAATCATCATATCAGTAATGGAGGTGTTGGTTATTTTGGATTTGGACTGTAACCCATCAATGTTAATGACATTCCCATCTATATGACACTGGATGTTGACTCCAGATGGAAGTCCATCAGCAAAGAGACCTGGAATAGCTGCAATACAGATGGAGAAGTGTTTTTTGTTGTACTAGTGAAGAGGTCTGTTTCTGAGCCATTGCTTAGGACAGTTGCTGTCATGAAGAAGTTGAGTGATATTAACAAATCTTGGAGGGCATACAAATCTCATCAGGATATTTCACGAACCTCTGTGTTGATTGAATCAGAGGCCTCAGTCAGGCCAATGAAGGCCATGTAAAGATCTCAGTGGTTCTTGCAACACTTATTCTGCAGCTATCTAGGAACAAAGACCTATTGTACCTCCGAGTGGTCTGAAACCACACTGGGACTTCAGTAAAATCTCCTCTGCAAGCAAAGTGAGTCTATTGAGGAGAATACTGGTAAGGATCCTCCCAGCTGTGGTATTGCATTCCTGTCCATAATAGACTGGATTGCAGCAAGTATCTCCTCTTTCAAATATGGTAGCGATTCTGGCATCTCAAGTCACTGGGAATCTCTTTGTTTCCAGTTTTTCAGAATAATGGTGTACAGTTGGCGAGAGAGAGGTTTTTTCCAAAACAGACAAATTTCATCAGGACCCCAAAGGAACCTCTCTTGAGATGCTCTTAAAATTAATCCTTCCACTGTGTGTTGATGGTGAAGCTGTCTTTCAGGTGTATTCTTCCATCCTTGGACCTCAGAGGAATGGCTCCTTGTGTGCTTGGCACATAGATGGCTTTGGTTGTGCTGAAGAAACTACCTAGGTTATTGCTGTCAGCAAATTTGAAAAGTATTTTTTGCTTTGTCCTTCCACTTTTTTGTTTTGTGCTCTTGAATTTTCTTCTGGGTCTCAATTTTAAATGCGTCAATAAATATCTTGCTTCTGTTTGAAATTGATGTCATTCTGAAGAGCTCTGAAGGCTCTCCTTTTTCTGTCAATGATGATTTGAATTTTCCTATCATTCTCATCAAACCACTCTTGATGTTTCTTTGTGGAGAAGCCTGGAGATTCTTCAAATGCCTCACAGACGTCTTTCTTGAGGCTATTCCACTGAACATTACCGTCAAGATCATGAGGGAGGTCAGGGAGTTTTTCACTGAGGCACTGTTGGAGATTATCACCATTAGTAGGCTTTCAAGTACCGGTGTTTGATATTTGAGCCTCTTACTTGGCTGCTTCTTTTATGTCATTTTGGGGTAATATGAATAGACATGACAGAACTTATCAAACAATGATCCATCCAGTGTCTCCATGCTTCCATTCCTGTGCAGAAGTCAGCCTCTCCACTTAAGACACATACCCCAGTTTTAGGGGGCTAATTTTGGGGGGGAGGTACATCAGTAAATACAATAAAATGTATGAAACAGAGTTGATACTGCAGACTAAGTTGTCCCTTAAGCAAAACCTGAGCTACCTCCTCTACCTTTAATGCATTTGCACAGCCTTATCTGATTTCATCCATAAGGAATTATTCTGTTCACACACAGGGAACAATCGCAGCATTCTTCCCTCCGGACAAACATGACTTCTATCATTCTCCATAGTAAGAGACGCAAACTTTTTCCAATCTTGCAAGAGAGAGAACCACTTCCAAGGCTGAAGGCCTCCTAACTCCTGAGTGTGGTTTCTTTTTAGATCTGCGGTTTCAAAAATTCCAGAGTAAGTATTATACTTTGCAGCTTTTCACTAAAGATGGTTCTGAAACAGCTCCCTCTATCTTGACTTGCTCAGAGTAAAGAATCTAACATTTTGCAGTTTTAACCCATCAAAAGTAAGTCAAGTTATCTTTCTACAGAACTATTGAAGATATAAATGTTGTGGGCTTGTTTAATACAGTCTCTCTCACGTTTATGAAGAAATTAAGTGCACTTTCCCGGAACAAAAGTGATTTTTAAGACCAATGCTACTTTAGGAGCAGAGCTAAGCAGCCAGCAGGTGCTTGATTGCGGTGGCCATTGTAAATCTCTGAATGCCTATGTAAACAGGGAAGTTCACTGCTTGCAGGGCAGGCAGTAACATTGCCTGGCTGCAAAGCTGCTTGGTACATCCTGGAGATAAGGGAGGACCTATAGGGGATGGTTTGGATGCTTCTGGTCCTGGGCATGACCTAAAATTGCATCCTGCCAGGAGTGGGTGACCTGCTGGGCCTCTCAGTGGCACGTGAGCACCCAGGAAATGCCAGGCGAGTTATCACCCCGGTGAAAGGTGGGTAGAGGCACCTTAACCCTGTCCTTCACCTTCAGATGGGTTATGTACCATTGGAGGTAGTGGGCCAGGCACGGCTGCGGCCACCTGAGCCCACCGGGGATGGAAGCCCCGTGGCCCCAAGTGAAGGGGGCAGTGTGGATCCCCAAGTGAAGTGGGGGCAGAGATGAGGAGTCCCAGTGAGGGGCGGCCCCATGTGACGGGAGGAGGCCAAAGGCTGTCTTCAGACACCTGAGGCCGCAGTTTGGGCCAGAGGCCGAGTAAGGCGGTTCAGTCTGAGAGAGGCATAAGCTTGGTCTGGTTGTAGGCTGGGAGCACTGTGTCATCTGGATGCTATCTGGGAGGCATGGGCTGCCATGTAGGGGAGGAACAGAGCTGTAGATAGCACCCCCTGGCATTGGGGAAGAATGGGCAGCCTCCCACCTTAATTAATATCCTAATTATTTAACAACAAGGCATGGCAGGTGAGTCAGGTGGGTGGCGTGCCAAAGGCAAGTGGGTAAACTAGCAAGGAGCAAACACCAGCACACATTCCTCGCAACAGCTTTATTCAGAATAGAGATGGCTTCAGACAAGGGTCCCAGAAAACCAACCAACTGGGGACCTGCCCGGAACAATAGTTGTTTTCCACATTTCTACATTTTGGTTCAGGTTCATTAACATTAACTTCACCTTCATCCCTCCTCCTGTTCCAGCCATTTCTCCTCCCATCTCAAGCTCCGCCTCTGTTTACAGTTTGCTTCATTAGCATAGGCTTACCTATGCATTTCCTTCATTTACACGCATCTTTACTAAGAGCGCATGCGTAAGGCCATGAACTCAGCTACTCTCGGTCAACTACTGGTTCTTTCTAGTTTTACCTCCTAACGATAGCTGTTGATTCACATCCTGTTTTCCTTTGCCCTCCAACCATTTCACCAGCCTGCAGTTACAACTCAAGATTCTCTTTAAACATTTCTCTAAAAATCAAGGCATAATACAAACTTGAACTTCAGTATCAAACTGAATGTCCATTTTCTGCTTGATGTGTTTTTAAGTAACCAAGAAAATGTTTAAGAATAAAGTTGAACTCTCTTTCCTCTGTCCTGCAAGACTGCTGGTACTCTTGGTGGGCTCAATCAGAATAAGTTCTTAGTTTGTCAGATTTTCCAAAAACTGACCAAGTGACTAAATAATCCACACCGATATTAAACTTTTTAAGGCGGGGGTTGCCAACCCAGGCTCACATACCTCTGGGGGTACTTGGGAAGGCCCCAGGGGGTACAGGGCAGTGGTGTGGGGGGTTGGGCTGCCGGCACTTTGTGCCGCCGTGCGCTGCCGGTGCCTTTGTTTTTGTTGGTGCTGTGCGCTGCTGGCACTTCCACTGCCGGCACTTCCAGTTTTGCCATCACAGGCATGCGGGGGACCCCCCTTGCTCATTGACTGACTGCTGGCAGATACCCCCCATCAGCTCGGCTGCCATCAACCAGCTGCTGGGGGACACCTTGCTTCTTAACTGGCTGCCGGGGGTACACAAACCAAGAAAGGTTGAAAACCCCTGTCTTAGGGTGATTGCTTACTTCTATAGTTAGTGTTTCAGAATTTAGTGCTATTACAAATCATTTCATTAGCCAAATGGCACTTGGCCTATTGATTAGAACTTAATTCATTATTGAAGTCCCATATAAATGTTATTATGAGCTTGTGATGCATTTTTCTTTTTAATATTCTTCCAAGTCGTTGATGTTCAAACATTTAATTTTGTGATTTATTACTCGAATGAGGCCAAAGGAAATTATTTGAACAGGTCACAAGACATGTATTTCTTGGCTTACAAGTTTGCAGAATAGAGCTGAATTTTAGACTGGGTGTCAAATGTGAGTAACCACTTGGCTCCAGCTTGCCCCGGTATATTTGCAAAAGCAACGGCCTGACTGAGCTCAGAAGGGGTTGCAGAAGCTGCTGCAGTGTTACTTCCTATAACACCAGCTCCATAAAAAGCAAAAAAGGAAAGAACTATCAGGAACATCTCTGGGGGTTAACTTGGGCCTGACAGCCAAGAAGCTTGGCCACAAGTGTTCTAGGCTCAGTTTGCAGACAAGGTGCTTTGGATAAATGTTATCTTTTATTAAACCAGCTAAATAGTTGGAAAAAATGTTCCTTGCAAGCTTTTGGGCCCAAACACCTTTCTTCAGACATAGGGAGAGCCTGCCATTGTTTTGTAAATAAAAAAACTGACTTTCCCTATACCTGAAAAAGGGCGTTAGTCCTCTAATGGTTGCAAAGAACAACTTTTCCAACTGTTTAGTTGGTCTAATAAAAGATATCCCATTTACCTAAAGAACCTTGTCTGCCTGTGTCCTTAGACCAACACAGCTACAACCAACACCCCTACGCTCAGTTTGGAAGTTGTTAATCCTTGATATTTAATAGCCGGCAGCTAAAATAACCAGCAACATGCATGGGCTCCTCCAAATGTAATCTCCAGTTGGTACCTTTTCCTATTAAGCCCTTAGTCTTAGAGTCATTTCTTTTGGGTGATGTTACTTCGGTTTCACAGGGCTACTGTTATATATTTCTCTCTGGTGTATGACAACTAGAAGCAGGACTTACAGAGCTGCTGCTTTGCTTATTCTTTAAGTCTGTCCTATTAAGCAGTTTTTTTTACTGGAAAGGCAGCAGAGAGGGACCAGGTGGTGGTACAGACTTAGGATAATTACTGTTTCTCTGGTACATTCTTATTTCTCCAATGTGATTGCTTACTGCTTCCCAACATTGTTATTCCAACTGTAAGCAAGACAGATGGACGGACAGAGACAGACATGCCACATGGACTCTTGATTTAGAGTACCTTCTCATATATTCTTATATTAGTAACAAGGTTCTTTGTAATTCTGGCTACAGACAGAGAAGTGAAAGCAGACTCAATAACCCTGAGCTTTTTGGTCCATCTAAGGAAGCATTACACTACAAAGTAGTCAAATCACTACTGCTACTACACTTGAAAAGTGGACCCAGAGAGCAGTGCTACAGCTTTAGATATTAAAGCTTCCCCAACATGAACGTAGATGCACCCAAACAATATACGGAGGAGGGCCTTTCAACAAACCATATGCACAATTTTGAATGTCTCTC
>NW_005843152.1:0-1555 GCF_000455745.1 Alligator sinensis | reverse complement strand
CTGTACTACAGAATATCAAACTCCACTGGCATATAAGAGAAGTGGATAGGCAATTTCTCCGAAGGACCACCAAACTTCAAAGTCCCTCACTCCTGGATTGTAAAACCTCACATCAGGGGACATGAAGAGCATTCTGCAAAGCTCTTTATATCATGCCCACCTCCCACTCCTCAAAATGAAAAAAAGGAAATTTAAAGAACGACGAACTGCTGGAAACAGGATATTCTGAGTTGCTGCTGGTAGGTCACACTGTATTGTGTCACTGGAAGTTACATGCAGGGATCCATTCTATTACACTGTTCAGCCAATATCAAGGATAATTGGCACTTTACCATTTTACACAAATCCTAATAATGAATAAAGTAATGTAAAACAATTTGTCATTTAATTCTTCATTCTAGTCAGCTTGGGAAGTAGAACAAGATAGACTTGCTTTCACTTTCTCTAGCTGATTCTGCTTCTCATGTATAATTTACTGGAGTGTTTAGGGTACAAAAAAATTACAGATTAAGTCATGAAAACATTTCCAGTTCCATTATGTTCTTGGAAGTCTTACAGGGATAAATTTTACCCTCTGATGTAGCTACTCTGATGCAAGTCAACAAGGTAGATTAGAGGAAGTTCATGGGTGTGAGTCATCGCTCACATGGCTTACCTGAGTAGACAGGTAGTTAAGTCATGTTAGTCTGAAGTCAGGCAAAAGGCAGAGCAGGGCAGCATTTTAAGTGTTAACTGGTTCAGAGAGAACTTGCATAGGCAATGATCCACTCTGTCACATGCTATGGAGCATACTGTCTATGAAACCATATGCCTCTGAACCAGTTAGCCTTTAAGGTGCTACCTTGTGGTAACATAACTAGGGCAGGGTTAGCAGGGCCCCCAGCCCTGAGTGCTGACTACAAGGAAGTACCCGTAATCATCCTCCAGTCCACAAAAGGCAGGCTTTGCCATGGTAGGAGCAGCCCTGCCTGGCTACAGCAGCTGGGCAGCACTCTGTTGGCCTTAAACAAAGTATCTGGAGGGCAGGGGGGGGTGAGTGGAAACAACAGAAAGTGGCTTCTCTCCCACCAGTGTGGAGTCTGTGTCACGGCAAGCACAGCCATGTGTCCAACACTCATGTACTGGGGGAAAGGAGTGAGCAGGGCACCAGGGGAGACTCTCAGGGGGGCTGCTGCTGCTGGAGCAGAGCTCACTGCCCAAAAAAGTAAGCTTTCCCTTCAGCAAAGCATAGAGCCAGCACCTAGACCTGAAAGGGAAGAGGAAAGAAAACAAAGAGTGCCAGAAGGAGAGATCCAACCAAGAAAGTTACCATTACAAGGATCTTATGGCAAGTAACTGTTTCTGTACGTTAGCAATACGCATCCGATGACGCTGGCCCATCTGCTCCATTCCTCTCACCTGTGTGAGCCATCCCGCTGGCTCATGTGTTCCCTTGAACGCAAAGATGTAGGATTGCTGCATTGTTGCCAGGCTTGTAGCCGGGCTTGGACTAAACCCTCTTTTTGTTTTGTTTTGCATTAAAAACTATAAGCAGCCCACAAGCCTGACTGGGACC
>NW_005843151.1:310481-315279 GCF_000455745.1 Alligator sinensis | reverse complement strand
CCAGCAGCCGGCTCCGGGCGCCAGGCAGGGGGGCAGCAGCTTTCCTCATTGTTTCCGGAGGCTCCGCCCAGCCGCCGCCACATATAACCCGGCCGGCCGGGCGGCGTGCTTACTCTTGCAGCCGCCTCCGGTCCCCTCGCGCTGTTTGGGCTCGCTCTTGCTTGCCTGCCTTCCTCCCTCCGCTTGGATTATTTTGTTCACTCGCACAAAGCCCAGCTCCGCAATGACAGTCAAAGCCGAGGCCTCCGGACCCACGTTAACTTACTCAAAGATGAGGGGTATGGTGGCCATCCTCATCGGTGAGTGCCGGGGATGGAGCTGGAGGCGGCACTCGGGGCTTGCTGGGCGCCGGGTGCCTTCGTTTCCCCTGGGGAGGTGGAGAGAGCGAGCAGGGGGCCGGTTGTCCTTTATACACTGCTTTGGGGATAGTTTTTATTTTAATACCTGTCCTTTTTTTTTCTAGAATATGTCTGTTTTATTTTTATATGTTTTATGTATATATCATTTGTGTATATATATGTACATATATATGCATACATATACAGGGATTTGTGTATATAAGTAGTGTGTGTGTGTGTGTGTCTATATCTATATAATGTCTATATAATGTGTGTTTCTGTGTCTATATAATGTGTCTATATATGTGAGTGTATAATGTGTGTGTATATATGTGTCTAGATTTGCATGTGTGCATATATATGAGTAATGAGTGTGTGTGCATACATACACATATATATGAATGTATTTTTTTTCTTTCTGCTTGCAGCTTTCATGAAACAGAGAAGAATGGGGCTGAATGATTTCATTCAGAAAATAGCCACCAACTCCTATGCCTGCAAGCAGTAAGTATCCGCAGCTTGGGGCAGGTGAAAAACATAGTAGCCTATTTCCAATTGAAAGACATAGTTGTTCCCTTCTGAGACAAAATGATCAGAACCGGGCAGTCCTTATGCCTCCCTGCTCCATGTGTCACAGCAGTGTTAGCTGCTCTTCTTTGCTGTTCACTTTATAATGCATTCTCCTGTTTGGTTTGGGAGAAACCTGTTGGTTTGGATTTTTAGAGCCCCAGCCTATATCTGATCTTAAATTACTGCACCAGCACTGTTTCTTTGCCCAACAGAGTTAGTTCCTTTCTCCTGTTTCCTTTTAGTCCTGAAATGCAATAAGGCTTTTCAGCCTCTGTAGGTTGCCAAACTGCAGTTAATCCTGAAGCAGAAGGCTTCTGTGCCCCCTAGTGGTAAAATCATGCTGCTTCTTGCTCATGTAACTTCTGTTTCTAATAATACACTCCTTAAACTTTGCAGCCCTGAAGTTCAATCTATTTTGAAAATCTCCCAGCCTCAAGAGCCTGAGTTGATGAACGCTAATCCTTCCCCTCCGGTAAGTTGTCTTTTGTCGCGCATAATATTTCAAAATACATTTTTGAAGCCAGTAATAGAAACATCTTTATGTTGGAAACATCACACAAAGTTCAGATTACAGTGCAAGCAAATGATACCGCTTAAAAAAGAGGTAATTCGTTTTAGGAAATGAAAAAGGTAGAGATTTTTGTATGGAATCTGCTGCTATCTGAGATTTGGAAAAAAAAATTAGTTGTGAATTAGTACAATTTTAGTTATGTGAAGCATAGTTTTATTTCCAGGAAATTCAAATTGTTAGGTTTATAATATAAAAACTTTTGCACTCAGGAATTTTCCAGGACACATCTTCTAACTTTTCCTTTTTTAATTGCAGCCCAGTCCCTCGCAGCAGATCAATCTTGGTCCATCATCCAACCCGCATGCTAAACCATCAGACTTTCATTTCTTAAAAGTGATTGGAAAAGGCAGTTTTGGAAAGGTAAGTTCCATTTTTTTTTTTTCTGCACTAATTTGATCGGTTACCATCTGTGACATGTAACTACTTAAGGGCTGGGTTTGTGGCAGAGCTTTGATAAACATTAGAAGCAAAGCTCCACATGACCGGTTCTTCAGCCATGAGGGCACGTTGATTCTTAGAAGGAAGCTGCTTGCCCTGAGGGGGATTGGTGGAGCAGGGTAGTTTTATTGGGGAGGTGAGTTGGAAGAAGACCTGGGATTTCTCCTTCATGTACGAGTTGGGGTATGGAGATGTTTTTAACAACCAGGTAGAAGATGCAACCTTCTTGACCATTTAATAAAATCTAGGGAAATGTTTATATGCATAACTATCTGGCATTTAGCTGACAATGCTAGGTATTTCTAAGAAAACGCTTCCATGTGCATCCAGTAGAGGGTAGTAATAGTGTGCAGTGATAATGTAAAGGGCTTTGACGTAGTCCCTTCCAGCTGTGTTTTTTATAACTTCTGTTTTTCAACATATCTGTTTTCTTTTTAATGTCCAGGTTCTCCTTGCACGACATAAAGCAGAAGAACAATTCTATGCTGTTAAAGTACTACAAAAGAAAGCAATCCTAAAAAAGAAAGAGGCAAGTTTTTTCATTATTCACAATCCAACACTATATGCCAACTATGCTTCTTTATTACTGCAAAGTAGCAAACTTTGTCACTAAATACTGATGATTCTGTCTGTTTCTAGGAGAAACATATAATGTCAGAGCGCAATGTCCTGTTGAAAAATGTGAAACACCCCTTCTTGGTTGGACTCCACTTTTCTTTCCAGACTGCAGATAAATTGTACTTTGTCTTAGACTACATCAATGGTGGAGAGGTAAGCAGCCAAAAAAAAAGATAAGAATTCATATTATGTGTACGGTTGTATTGGAGATTTTCTTTCCATTTTAAATAAGTTCCAAGGGGAAAAGTCATGGGGAAAAGTTGTTAGTTTTAGTATCATTAGCCTGCCAGGTTTCAGACTACCAGAGGATCATTAGGCCATTTCCTGCTATTGTTCTCTTAGCTACTATATATGTCGAGTTTAATTTAAATGCATTGTTACCAGGCTTTGGCACCATTTACAGAACTTTGTTCTTTCTGTCTCCTGTAGTTGTTCTACCATCTCCAGAGGGAGCGTTGCTTCCTGGAACCAAGAGCTCGTTTTTATGCTGCTGAAATAGCTAGTGCACTGGGATACTTGCACTCTCTGAACATAGTTTATCGGTAAGCAGTCGCACTCAGTTTGTTCTTTACTCCATACTTTGCTTGTTCAAAGTAGATTTCAGTATATTGATTTAAAATGGCAACTTCTGAAGTACTTTCTCAGACCTTAAAGTTTGCATACGCATAGAATACTAGTAATAACTCTTAATTTAAAAACTAACATTTGCATTATGATTTCTTATTATTACAGAGACTTGAAACCAGAGAATATTCTGCTAGATTCTCAGGGGCATATTGTCTTGACTGACTTTGGACTCTGCAAAGAGAACATAGAACAAAATGGCACAACCTCCACCTTTTGTGGCACACCAGAGGTACATTCAGTTTTGCTTTTGGAATGATCATTATTTGTCTACTGTGTGACCAGAATAGCAGATATAACAGCAAAGACTATATTGGCTTGGCATGACAAACACTTCTGTTTTGTATAAATTCCCAGTAGAATAGAGGTGAGAGATTAACATTAATAAAACAGTCGTCCAGTGAATACTGTGGCACCTGTACAGTAGGAGCTGCTTTCAAGCTGTCTCCCTCCATATCAATGACACTTTTTATAGTGTAGGTACTGCACTGGGCTTAGCATGCTTTTCTTGTAATTCAAGAACATAGGCAGGGGAGTTTTTAAAAGTTTGTCAGGCTAATATGGCTCTTTTCTTTTCCCCTTCTATTAAATAGTACCTTGCTCCTGAAGTTCTTCATAAGCAGCCCTATGACAGGACTGTTGACTGGTGGTGCCTTGGAGCAGTTTTGTACGAGATGCTTTATGGACTGGTAAGTAACAGATACTTATTGGTTAATTCAAATAGCTGACTAGATTTCATATCAAAGTAATCAATGCAAGGAACCATTCTAGCTTTACTACCTACGTTTGTGACTTCCCTTATGATAAAGACCCAGTGGGTCCTGTGTTGCCCTCCTGTCCACTGAGAAGTCTGTAGATTGAGAGCAGCACATGGCATAAAGGCCAGAATATTATATGGTGTTATGGGAAGATACATGTACTAAACTAAGACTCACTAACTTTATTCTATACTTATATATGCATTTTCTTTCTTTCTGGCAGCCGCCTTTCTACAGCAGGAACACAGCAGAAATGTACGATAATATCTTGAACAAACCCCTGCAGTTGAAACCAAATATTACCAACTCTGCTAGGCACCTTCTGGAAGGCCTTTTGCAAAAAGACAGGACAAAGCGCCTTGGTGCCAAGGAGGACTTTGTAAGTGTAATTTTGTAGTTCTGGCCTACAACATAGGAAGTAAACAACATCGTACCACTCATTCAGTTACTCTTGTCTGAATTAATCTAATTTTATTTTTCCTTAACAGACGGAGATTAAGAATCACATCTTCTTCTCCCCAATTAACTGGGATGATCTCATTAATAAGAAGATTACACCCCCTTTTAACCCAAATGTGGTAAGCATCACTTCTAATTATAGAATTTCTAAAGACAGTTATTCTCCCCACTTCCTGGATGTCCAGTGCCAAAAGCAATTTGCAGCCTCCTAAAATATGGCTATTGTTTTTCTTTTATCAATTGTAGGGACAAAGATGTACACAAACTCAACAACAGGCTTTTAATTTAAAACAAACAGTAAAATGTAGCCATTTATCTCTTTCCCCCTTGCCCCGACTACTATCCAAGCAGTCACACAAACTAATGGGAAGCTGAACCTTAAATATCTTGCGCCCCACCCGCCCCCCCCCACGCGCCACAGG
>NW_005843151.1:302938-310394 GCF_000455745.1 Alligator sinensis | reverse complement strand
CCCCCCCCCCCCCCCCCAAAAAAAAAATAATTTTATTGACTTATTATATAAAATACACATGCAAGTACATACTACAGCTGTTCTGGTGATTTTTAAGAAGTGGTTCACTTGCAAGCTAACACATGCCTACATAAAGTGTGGCATAAATGAGTGGATTTGCATTTTGCTTTTATGTCCTGGGCTTGCTTGGAGGGCAGCATTTTGAAATGCACCACATTGTACATGGTGCTCACTAGGAAATAGCAAGATGTGAAGAAGTCAGACTGTTCTTGGCCAAGACTGTTTTCAACAGTAGGTTCACTGTAATAATAACATTCTGACTCTTCACAAAGGGTTGTTTGTTTTTTGTTGTGTGGTTTGGTTTTTTTGGGGTTTTTTTGTTTTTGGTTTTTTTGTTTTAAATCCCAGTTTCAAATTCATCTGAGTTCATGAAATAGAGAGAGCTTAGACTAAATATCTGTTTCTTTCCTTTGGTATTCTTCAGAGTGGCCCCAGTGATCTGCGACACTTTGATCCTGAGTTTACAGATGAGCCAGTCCCCAACTCCATTGGTCAGTCTCCAGACAGCATCCTTATTACTGCCAGCGTCAAGGAAGCTGCTGAAGCTTTTCTGGGCTTCTCTTATGCTCCACCCATGGATTCTTTCCTGTGAACTTCATTTTCCCCCCCCTTTTTTTGTTTTTAATTATTATGTTGGCCGTCTGGTTGAACAGGCAGTTGACCCATCATCTTGAAACAGAATTTGCACATCTCCACCATGGCAGCTTTGCAGCCTTAATTTTCAACTACACTGTTTGCTGGAAGCTTTTTTTGAAGAGCACATAACTCTCTAAATGAGCTTACAGGCTTTTCACTCTTACTTGTTCTTCCCCCAAAGTGGTGCTATCTCCTTGGGAAAGAAGGAAAAAGTATCTGCTGCCAGAGACTGCTACGGTAGATTGTAAGAATAATAATGTGCTGTTTTGAAAATAATGTTCCAAAAA
Source organism: Alligator sinensis (assembly GCF_000455745.1). NCBI lineage: Eukaryota > Metazoa > Chordata > Crocodylia > Alligatoridae > Alligator > Alligator sinensis. Next base: position 309,411 of record NW_005843151.1, on the reverse strand, counting down.
GCCTTGCCTGAAGGTCTATCTGGATGTGATTAAGGATTTTATGAAACGTGCCTTTTTCTGATGCGATCTTGTTAGCTCCAAAGCTTTACTTGTTGCAAAGTGTTTCTCGATTCATTTCTGTGGGTTTACTATGTGAACAAATGGTATGAGCGTGGTATGAATACTACAGATGGACTTGGTTTAAAGCATCAATGTGACACTTGCAGGATACTACAATGTGGGGCATTGTTCGTTTCTTCCATATTTGGAAGATAAATTGAGTGTAGATTTTGAAATTTTTTTGTAAACTATACAGTCGATTAAAATTATTGAAATGGGCTCACAGTGACTTGTATCCAAATGCTTGAAGAGAGCATTGCTGCTATGAAAAAAGATTTCTATTTTTAGAAAGGGTTTTTATGGACCAAAATGCCCCAGCTGCAGTCGGTCAAAGCTGTTGGTTTGTTTCATTTTTTTTCTTTCCTTTTTTCATTTTAAGTTTTAAATGACATCATCATCTGTAAAATGGGCATTATTTATGTGGGGGGGGGTGCATTCCTGATTGTATGTATTGTAAAAAGTTCTGTACATTCAGTTGTAACTCTAGATGTATATTTAAACTTGCAGGCTTACTTGCAATGTAATGTATACCATCATTGTAATGTAATTAACATGGTTATAATATGTACCACTTTTTGTGACCAAACCCATTGGTTTGCAGTAAAATCGAGGGGGGGAAAAAATTCAGATTGTGTCCAGTCTTTCTTCCTAGAGAATTTTAGCCAACATTGTTCTTTCTCAAGGGTTTAAAAAACAAGTCTAGACTCTAGAATACTGTAGTTCTTGACTTCAACTGAGGCCTGGTTCACTAGATGAGGCTAGTTAAATTGAAGTGTGATCTTTTAAATGTCCTACTGCAAGCCCTGGATGCTATTGTCCTCTTACCAGTGTAATGGATGTAAAAGACCTTACAGGAGTAACACTATCAGTGTAAGTACTATACCTTTAGAACTGGGTCAACATGTGAGGAGGATGTTGTGGAAGCTCATTGATTTACAGTGCAAGAGATGTGCTGTGACTAAAGTATAACTAAAACCACAGAGAACAATGGGACTGAGAGGCACAGGGTTGTTACAGCTTGAACCATTCCTATTGTTTTTTCACAGACTTAAGTGAATCTAAACTAGAAAATTGGTACCCATATTGGAGCTACAACCACCACACCACCTGCTCTGGAGTTCAGGCATTTTTTTATGTACTACCATGTTGCGGACACATGATCAGAAGGAAGATTTCAATAGGCAAGTGATTAAAAAATATGAATCCGTCCTGCCTGGAGCAGAATTTACTCCAGTGTTGCAACAAATGCAGTGCCCCGACTAGGGCCAGTACTGTAGAAGTTTGTTTGTTTTTTTTAAACTGAGTTCTCTAGTGTAACCAAAGCCTGGGCCAATTCAAAAGGCAATTTCTCTGGCAGGACAAACTCCATCAAGCAGTTATTAATTGTTTGGGTGGATGTACATTAGTCTAAACTGTTCTGAATAATCTGTAAAAAGTCCTTCTACAGATACACAGCAAGCAAAAGGAAGGTACAGAGTAACATAGGGCCACTGCAGGACAAATCAGGACAGTTGGTAGTTGACGCAGGGAAAAAGGTGGAGCTCTTCAATAAGTTGTTTGCTTCAGTATTCCTAAGTACTGACCAAGACAATTCCCCCACCTTGGGGAGAAATACTTTTTCCAGTATTTTCCCTGGGAAAATGCTGGAAAAAATCATCAAAGAGCGCATTTGTGGACACCCAGCAGGGGAAATGGTGCTGAAAGGAAACAGCTACGGGTTTGTCACAGGTAGATCCTGCCTGACAAAAACTTATAGCTTTTTATGACCAGGTCACACACTGCCTTGACACAGGAGCTGAGGCTGATGTCATCCACCTGGATTTTAGGACAGCCTTTGACACAGTTTCGCATCCTATTTTCATACGGAAGCTAGCAGGCTGTGGAGTGGACGCCTACACAGTCAGGTGGGTTGCTAACTGGCTTAGGGACCGCACCCAGAGAGTGGTGGTGGGCGAGTCGTTCTCGGCCTGGAAGGAGGAGGGCAGTGGGGTCCTGCAGGGTTCTGTCCTTGGACTGGTGTTATTTAATATCTTCATCAGCTATTTGGACAAGGGTGTGGAGAGCACTGTCTCCAAGTTCACAGATGATACCAAGTTATGGGGCAAAGTTAACACATTGGAGGGCAGGGAGCAGATACAGGCTGACCTGGACACATTGGATCAATGGGCAGAACGAAATAGGATGCAATTCAACAAAGATAAATGCAAGGTACTCCACCTAGGAAGGAGGAATCCCCAGAACACCGACAGGTTGGGGGATGTCCTTCTTAGCAGCTCAGAGGCTGAGAGAGATCTTGTAGTCATAGTTGACTCCAAGGTGAACATGAGCCGGCAGTGCAATGAGGCCATCAACAAACCCAATCTCACTTTGTCGTGTATTAGCAGATGCATGACCAACAGATCAAGGGAGGTGATGCCCCCCCTCTGTGCGGCATTGTTCAGGCCGCAGTTGGAGTACTGTGTCCAGTTTTGGGCACCACACAGTAAGACGCACACGGAGAATCTGGAGAGGGTCCAGAGGAGGGCCCCTCACATGATTAGTGGCCTCCATGAAAGACCATATGAGGGGAGGTTGAGAAATGTGTATCTCTTCAGCCTTCACAAGAGACATTTGAGGGGAGACCTTGTAGCCACCCATAAGTTTATCAAGGGAGGACAACAGGGAATTGGTGATGCGCTATTTACCAGAGCGCCCCAGGGAGTAACTAGGAATAATGGGTGCAAACTAGTGGAGAGTAGATTTAGGATGGACATTAGGAAGAAATTTTTTACAGTAAGGGTGGCCAGAATCTAGAATAGGCTTCCAAGAGAGGTGGTACTATCACCTAACTTGGGGGTCTTCAAGAGGAGGTTTGATAGACACCTGGCTGGGGTCATCTGACCTCGGTCCTCTTTCCTGCCAGGGGCAGGGGGTCAGACACGATGATCCATTGTGGTCCCTTCTGACTCTACAATCTATGGATCTATGAAACTTGATCTCATTCCAGTAAATATCAATGAGTGGTGTCAAAATGAGAGGAGATGAAATGTCAGAATACATTCTGCCTTTCAGTGAGATAACAACCCATTTTCCACTTCTGTGTGGCATTGGATGGCCTGTTCCAGTGAGGTGCAGCACATCCATGTTTATTGATGTCCTCATCTCCCAGCTGGTGGTGCCCCGCAGCTCAGAATTCAAAACAAGAATTCGCACAAAAAATAATCTGGACAAGTAAGTCTATTGCAGTTCTCTTCCAAAAGAAAAATATGAGCAAAACTGCTGCCTCTATATTTCTTTTATTAACAAGACTTAGAAGCTAACAGAGTGCATCTCATCCTCTGTTACTTACTATGCATTTGAAGTTAGAGCTTTTTAAATTTCAGCTGTAAAATCCATCCACATGAAGCAGTAGGTCTTCTAATGAAGCTATTATAACTTACACAAGTTGAAAACCTGCCCCAGCTATATATCTTAGTCCAGGGATAGGCAATGTTTTTTGGCTGGCATGCCAAAAAAAACGCAGTGTCTACCTTGGAAGGTTCCAGAGTGCCAATATGCAGGAGCTCGGAGCATCTGTTTGCAGCCTCCTGGCTGCAGCCGGCCTATGGAGCCCAGTCTGCTGGCAGCAGGGCTTGCAGCCTTCCAGCCGCCTGCTGGGAGCAGCCTTGGCTCTGTGGCTGGCAGCAGCTGCTTAGAGCCAGGGCTGGTGGTGGTGTGCTGAGCAAAATGGCCTTGCGTGCCATGCTCGGCACACGTGCCAAGGGTTGCTGACCCATCTTAGTCCATTGACCTCACATTGCAAAAAAGGAATGAGTTTCTAATGTAATTTTTTCAGTTGTACACAAATAAACCTGGCAAAATCTCCCAATGCTACTGTTTGCACAAAAAAAGTCATGAGGAGTTCTATTAATAAAATATTAATACATTATATCTCACCAATTTGTGCGTAATTAAAGTGAAACTACACTTATTAAATGAACAATGAGATGCACTTTATCTTTGCCTAGACATCAGTATGAATTAGTAACATGCTAATATTCAAGTAGATAGGCAAGCAATGGACTGCAGCACTAACATGACAAAACAAAATTTTTCTTTGTTCTCCACCAAAAGCAATGGAGATTGTAGGAACAAAGAAAATGTGGGACATAAATATCTTGTATGCTTTTTGACAAGAGTGATTTTTCATCCCATACTGAGTAAATCACAGACTTTTAATGAGTTACTTTTTTTTAACAAATTTTAAATGCCATACCATTCTTTCTACCATTATAGCAGCTTTGTAAATGGAGCTACAAGATTTAGCATAGAAGATTTAGTGATGGAAATAACCATTTTTTATTTTATTAAAAGAAAACTGAACAATGTGTCTCTGCTTTAATCACCCAGAAGATAGCTTATTGCTGTGCAAGGGGAACTCTGGGTCTTAGGTATTCAGTGATTTGTTTTCCAGAATGTCATGCCAGCCTTGCTGGGTGATCTGGGGGAAATAGGTTTATCTTAAAGAAAAAGGACAACAAAGTTTAAAACAAAGGATTGGGAATCTGACATAGTCATCACCTTGAGTGAATCTTGAACTCAGTATGGTCTAATTCACTCATTTAAGTCAATGACGCTGTGTTAATTTCTTCAGCAGTAAAACTGACTCAATAGGCCCTATCAACTATACTTAAACATTTTATCATTATTCACTGGGATACTGTAATTCTGCATATTCTGATGTCAATGGACTGGATTCAGGGGACATGATCCGTTGCTGAGTACACAAAGGAGAAATTAGAGGAATTTTCAGTCTATATTCTGTATCTTTCTACCGTGTAGACATTCCTTCAAGAAGTGAATTTTGCATTCCATAATAATGACATATTATTATTTTAAAATGTTCTCTCTAAAGCATTTTAATGATATGTGTGATAGCCATTACAGGCAGAGCTAAGAGCACTGTTTACAATGAAGATTGTCTGACATCCCCGTATTTCCAGTTCCCTCAGGCTGAATCGTTTTTGAAAGTCCCCCCCCGCCCACCCAAATTTCAGCCATTTCTGAGAATGAGATTAGGCAAAGAAAATGGTGCTTTGCTACGCTTAAAAATTACAGCCAACCCATGGAGAAGCTGTAACACTTTTGTGCTTTGGAGCAGGGACCAGACATTTGGCAGGGAGCCTGTCTTGGTGCCAGGAATGAGTCTTTCCTGTGCATTTTTGTGTGCATTATTTAAATATATGTTGTATTGCACTAAGGTAACACAATCAATATATAGGTTGTGTGTTCACTCAAGGTTTGTCAGAATGTTGTTATTTAAACAAGATCTCGGAGCACTGAACAGAACAGGCAATGCTGCTTATTCAAGGGTTTCCCTCCTCTGAAGTTAGCACTTGTGCAAAATTCTACTTTGAGAGCGATTGACATTTCTATTTATATATAAAAATGGTACACTACAAGGAGCATCAGTGTGAACTTCCCTTCATTACCAGTGTGTGTCTCCTATGACCAGCAAGGAACATTTTTAGATATTTCAAGTATCAGTGTTAATTCAGCCCATGCCACCTTGCTAGGATTGTTAATATCAATCACTGGTACTGGTTGGTGAATACCGACTATTCCTTCTTGTGTTGGATTCCTGTTGTGTAGAAGCTGACAATCCCTTTGACCACCAAGCAACTGACAGGTAGTAACAACTCCTACTTTCTAATGATTAGCTAACTATAGTTACCTACAGCTGACAGTTTCCATATTTTCTATTATCCCTCCTCAGCGCCATCCAGTCAGTGAGGTTTAATTCCACCCCAGTCATTCACTGGAGTTTTCTACTGAGGTATTTTTGCACCAATGAGACTAATTATAGCAATGGTGACACCTTGTGGTCAATATATTATATGGTCCAATTTATTTCTGGATGGGAAAGAAATTGGACTAGTTGTTAATATCCAGTAATATAAAGGTCTGACCGTTTGTATGTCAGGAAATAATGAGAACATTATGTTTCTACAACTGGATTATGTATCTTTTAAAACTGCTCTTAGGTGAAGGATAAAGTAGCAAACATTCAAAACCCTTCTCATACAAGTTTTCCCTTCCAGTCATGTACAATTTTCTTAACTTATTATTTACTGCAACAGAGACCAGCTCTCTCCTCATCCCAGATGCCGTCTTGTTAGGAACATCACCCACCACTGTCTCCAGCAACTTTTCAGATCTTTCCAAGAGCTGGAAAAAGCAACAGACAGACCATTTTATGTTTGACAGTAACTTCATCCCCACAGAATGATGCAGTTTCTTATTCACTGCACCCTAGCAATACAGTCCCTTAGCGGTACCCCTTAAGGAAAAAAAAACTTCCTCACTGCTTTTGAAACAGTTTTAACCTGCTTCTTTTCTCCACCAGATCATCTGGA
>NW_005843151.1:300534-302928 GCF_000455745.1 Alligator sinensis | reverse complement strand
AATGGATAGGTGAATAAATTAATACATATCCATGGGCTCCTTCAGTTGTCCCTGTTCTAGAAAGGTTTAATTGCTTGATAGTGCTCAAGTTACAGGATTGAGTCAGCAACCAGTAAACTCAACTTGAATCTTTTCTTTGGCTTCCAATGGATGATGGATCATGAATAGAAGGGTTTCATAAGCACATCACATTATGAGTAGTTTTGGATGGCTTTCCACTGAGAGAGTGTTCTGGCACCCTTGGAAGCTCCTGGGTGCATCAACTTCTGTGCATAAGTAGGGACATTCCCAAATCAAGAAGGTAGCAGCCAATTTAGTGGGCAGATTGCAGGGCTGGCCCCATTTTCACAGGCTTATGCAGGCAGCCTCCCCATGCCTCTGATTGGTTTAGGGACCTCAGAAGTCCTGCCCCTCACTGCAGATTGCCAGATCCTCCGAAATCACAGCTTAACTGTCCTGATTAATTCCCCAGAAGCCATTAACCAACATATTATTAAGCAATCTCAGCATTGAATTAAACTCCAAACTGAAATGTCTAATGAAAACAAAGCTATACACAACATGAGTTGTAGCTAATGCCATCACTATACTTTATACAACAGATATGTTATATAAAGGAATTTAATCAATGCTAATCTTGAGACAGGCAATTCATGCTAGCTGTCATGCAGCATCCACTGGCAGTTGCTGCTGACATTCTTTTTCTCTGTGAGGTGAACACTTATCTGTACACTGAGATTGCACGCTCAGTGTCCACTGAGTCCATTGGAATGATGAGGCAGTGTTTTGCCAGCATGTATAGATGTGAAAAACAATCACAAACAGAGTCCCAAAGCACAGGCACAGGCATCTGGGACTTTTTAAGAAAGTTCATGTAAGCAGCATGTTCCTTGTCCTGCTCTTTCCCCCATCCAGGGATTGATTTCAGTAGCTGAGGGTTACAACTCGGAACAGAAACCTGGTTAGGTTCCAAAATACTAACAGTGCTGAAAAAGGAGGCAGGTGGTAGTCTGAACTGAAATGCAGTAGTGGGTCGTACCTATAATACTGGTTCAGCTTCACCGCTATTACCTGGCACAGGTCCCTTCTCCACTGGTTTTCACATTGATATCTTGACAGTTCTTGTGGTGGCATGTCTTCGACCTAACTTATCAAATCCATCATCTTGTTGCATGTGTGGTGGATCACAACCTCCCAGCCTTCAAGCCATATTAGAAGCTCCATGAACTGGGTGGCATTTTCCATCACAAACATCACTTCATCTTTAACATCTCCCTGTTCCAGGAAACTGTAAAGCTTAAGCATGCACTGTGTGCTAGGTGTGATTTCCAGCTCCACGCTCACAAACTGTTGGTAGTACTGCATACGCTTGGCATGGTAATGGATCATTTTGAACCACAAATTCCAGTTTGTGAGCATAGGCTCTGGCGGCAGTGACACACTTGCATGTAACTTCAGTTGGTGAGGGACTCCCTGTACTGGAGCTTACAGCCTGAATAGTGCTTGAAAGCTTTCTTGACGGAGGATGCCAAGCTATCCACATCAGGCAACTGAATGCATCAGATTTCACTTATTAAAACAGAATATGTGCATTGCAGATGATGTAAATTGCACTGGGCAGTGTTCCTTGGAGCACATCCGAGAAAGCCTTGTACATGTACATGGCATTGTTGAATAGAAATGCTAAGTTCTTGTTAAATGCTAAGCCATAGCTGACAATTGCCTTCACTACAGCCTGAGCCACAGTAGAAAAATTAACAGATGTGGGGTGGACCAGCTCTTTTTGAAAAACAGGCAGGTCCCAGTCTGTCCAGTTCCCAGGTACAAATAAAATGTGCAGCACATAGTTATCTTGAGGGTCAGTGGCTTCATCAGCCACAACAGAGAAGGATTCATACTCTGCCAATGGAGACTTTGTGGACTGTACAATTGCTTGTGAAGCAATCAATGCAGGAATATAGTTTTGGTGAAGCTTGTTTGCACACAGAAAACTGCCAGCATTTTGCACAATTTGGTTCAGGTAGTCTGTTAACTTAGGGTGATCAAGTTTCTCCAGCAGGATGTTCACTGCTGTGAAAGCCTCCACAAGGGAAAATTCCACTGCTCACCTTGCCAAACTGCTTTCCGGTTTTCCATGGTCCCTTTAAAGAGCAAGGACACGGTTGCTTATATCTTGATCTGACCTCCAGCCTCTGCAGCAACTTTTCACTTCACGCGCACCTCAGACTCCAAGTGTCAATCTATACTGGTTTTCCTTGACAAATCCAGAGACACGTTGCAAGTGGTACAGAACAGTTTACCTCCATCTACATACCAGATCCCTGCAGGATACTATCTTACATGGTCCAATGTTGAAACCGTGGTCCAGCATTGACTGTCTTGGAGGATTTCTTC
>NW_005843151.1:278910-300319 GCF_000455745.1 Alligator sinensis | reverse complement strand
TTCCCTTCCATGCTTCAAGACTGCAGGGCTTCCTGCCCTTTTCTCTGCTTGCTGGTAAGTTTTTTTGGTTGTTTTTTTGTTTTTTTGTTTTTTTGTTGTTTTTTTTTTGGGGGGGGGGGGGGGGGTTGCAGAAAGCCTGCCAAAATTGCATATCCTACCATTTTCTGTGGAAAGTGCCTGAGTTCACATTTTCCATGAAAAACGCAAAATTGTGATTTTAGTAGGTCCCTATGCATAAATGTTTGCAGGAAGGACTGGGCCAGAACATCTTAAACTGCAATGCCTCCCTTTCAGTGCTGGTAAATATTCTCGGTTCTGTCCTTATAAGTCTGCCCTCATAGCCTGTTTTCTGAAAGTAACAGAAAAGCATTTGATATGATATCTATATTGCCCTTCTAGGGGTTAGAAAACTAGTCCAGACAGTCTTCTAGCATAATATACTTGGATAGCTCAATAGGCATATTGCATGTCCATTACAGTTTTTGCTGTTCTTAGTGAAACAACCCATTAGCTCATATTCACATGTATACATACCTCTGATGACAGCTGTACAGCTGTCTTCTCCCCAGGCGTACTGTATATATCCTGCTGAGAGCTATGCTATCTAGATTCAGCTATATATTCTAAAAATAGCTTTTGTATAGATTTGTAGCGAAGAGAGATATGACATGCAATTTTGGTTGATATCTGTCTGTGCTGAGTTACACTGAAATGAGAAATGGAGATGATACATAGATGCCACCTGCTCTATAGAAGGGAACATCTTGTCTTAAAGGGTCATGAAAAACTATGCGCTTCATTTTAAGTGATTATGATTCCATAGATATGAGACATGTTTGCTGAGTTATGATAACAGTAAAGAGGAGTCTGGATTTGGACCTGTACATTCTCAGTTCTCAGGAGGGTTTTGGTACAGTTTTATAGATACAATCATTTAGAAAGATACAGGCCAGCTGCAAATTTTGGATCCAGAGCCAAACTTTGCCAAAGCATTAATCGAGTTTTTAGAAAATATAGTGGACTTTGACAGCATGTAATAGCTGTGGCTGAAAAATGCTGTAACTCAATTTTTATTTTCCTGAACATTAGTCACTCATATTCTCCTGTCTTCAAGGTATGGAAGGAAGGAAGGAAGGAATACTCTTTTATTTTAGATAGTCTAGATATCAAATAGGGAGTAAGAGACAGAAATGGTAAATTTTGAAAGATTTTGAAAATATATCATCATTCCTTTTGGAGATATGCTTATTTCCAATTAATATTTATAACAGAGCAAAAAAAAGAACAACAGAGAAAGAGTAAATCAGTAAGAGCAAAAGATTTGCACCCAGTTTAGCAAGATTAACAGCGTTAAACAGGCAATAAGTGAGAAAGAGGATGCAGTATTTTTTGTAAACTAATCTTGACTTTAGATCAAAGGCCAAATTTTTACCAGGACGAAGTCACAATACTGACATATACCAACTGAGGATTTGGCCCAGAACACTTAAAACTATATATATAAAATGTATGTATTTATTTATGTATTTATTTATTTATTGTTAATAGTTAAATATGTTATTCCAAAGGATAATGCAAATGAAGTATAGGTTGTTGCATTTGTGTTTTTAAGAAAAACAGCTTATTATCATGTTTTACAAATCCCCATGGAGAGAGGTTGCCACATGAAGGTGGAGAAGAATTCTATGGCAGTTTTCCAGGCACATAAAAGGAGTTTTTACCACTTACAGGTTACCATTTGAATATCCCTGCAGTGTGGATATGTAAGCATGTGCACGTAGACAGGGCATATGCTACAAGCTGCTTAGGCTGATACCTAGTGTTAGGTTTGACCTAGAAACCACTACACATAGCCCAAGCAAAAGTCTCTGTTCTGTAACTAATGATCAATTGCAATGATAAGGAGAAGACAGTCTTAGATAAAGGAGACTTGAAAACAAAAATAAAATTAGTGGAGTAGGGCAAAGAGCTGATTTAAATATTAAGATTCACACCCCTAGGTGGGGAGAAAGTATGCTAATGAAACATACATGTATGGAAATGAGATACATAGCTAAAACACAGGTATAGAGACATGCGCAGTAAAGAACTCCTTGCGTCACTCCCTTATAACCAATTAGCAAACAAGAATGCTTATGAAGGTCCAATACTCCTGTATAAAAGATGCTCATAATTAAGACTCTGTGTGCTTGTTACGTGAAATTATTCCGCTTGCACCTTGTATTGCTAGCAATAAATCTTTATACTTTCACCCCTGGTATCTTTATTGGCTTTTGCATACCGGGCACGATCCCAGACTTGAGCTGGGGCTCAACACTAGTGGGTGCATCTATACTCAGCTGGCACGCCTACAATTAATGCAACTGAATAAACTCTGGTGCAGTTCACACTGGAGTTTATTGTTCCTGGGTGCCACACTTATGCGTGTGCCCAGGACTACATCACTTTGGGCCAGTTTGGAGCAACCCTGGTTGGCAGGGGACCCCGGGGGTTAGCCTGCCAGCCAGAGACTCCTCCGAGTCAGCTCAACATGCTGCAGAGGGGCTGGTTCGGGCACAAGGGTTCTACAGTATGGGGCTAGCCGGCAGGCAGGCCCCACACGGAAGTACCTTGTTGCCCCAGCCAGCCTCGCTAGCATCTATATGTGCACTGTGGCACACTAAATAACACCACTGTAGGATACTACTTGTGCTGACAAGTACTATCCTAGGGTGGCACTTATTAGTTTACTGCGGCCTAATAGAGCTGCACGTGTAGACTCTGGCTACGTCTACACATTCGTTAATGCACTGTAGTTTAGTACTTGTATAATCAAGTACTAAATCAATGCACAGTAAGTGGTGCTACTGCACCAACGTATGGCTTTTTAGTGATGCTAGCTTCATAGTAGCGGAATAATACTTTGCAGTAGCATGTTAGCACAGGTTTTGCCTGGCATGTTACTGCACAATTTTATTAGACTACTGCACAGTTAGCATCTCATGTAGGCACACCCACTGAGACTTTACTGTGGAGCTAATTAGTCAATTCCACAGTAAACATCTCATATAGAAGTGCCCACTCATGACTAATGGGTGCTATATTCCAGAGGAAGAGGCCACACTGCTGTTTTAGCCCTGAAAGGGGGGGTGGTTAATGCTCTTGCCCAAGAAATGAGAAGAATGAGTTCTGAGCAAGGGCTCAAGGGGGTTTGAATGTGGATCTCACTGACTGTCCCACATATTATTCTAACCAGCACACTTCAAGTTAGGTGTTAGCCAACAAAAATGCTGCTTATGCAGTTAGAAACCCACTATGATGCACGAAGGAAAATAGAGCTTTTCCTGTGTATTTAGTAAAGCTGATGGAATCATTGTAGCGGTACATGTCTGTTTCATCTATGGCTTGCCCTACCAAGGTTTGGGGGGAAAAGTAGAATTTTTACGGTTAAATATTTGAACATGCCTTTTGCAAATGGAACTAGCATAAATATTGTGTTTGTTCTATACTATTTGTGAAACAGCATACTCTTGACTGTATATATATCCAGTATAACAAATAGGAACACTATCAATATAAGACATTTGCAGTCTTCAGGCACAACTGACATTCTGCTATTATAATTACATTTTAATTACATATTTAAATATAAATTTATAAACTTTGGCTAAAGTTTGTAAGACTTTTCCTGCGTGATAAATCCTTTTTAAGTTCAATGGATTTGCCAAGACTATATGCAGTCTCACATTAATGCATTAAGTAATACTCCATTTACTATTTCGCAGCAAAGATCTGAATTATGTGACCAATACATTTAGGTATACAATTTCATACACAATTTTCTATCAAATCACAATACAGTCATCAGTTTTATGAAATGCCACCTTCATGTGCCAATTAGTCTCCATGGAGATCTGAAAAGCCTTTCAGAAAAATATGACAATACACTGTGGATGTGTCTACATGTTCATTAATGCACAGTGGTTACTGTGCATTTAATTTAGTTCTTGTATAAATGAGTACTAAATAAACGCACAGTAACCAGAGTTACTGCACAGTAGCACCAGTGAACACCTTTTTAGTGACCCTACTGCTCAGCAGCCTAATAATACTGTGCAGTAGCATATTAGCATTGTCCACGCTGTAACACGCTACTGTGCAGTATTATTAGGCTACTGTGCAGCTAGCATCTTGGGTAGACACAGCCTGTTTCTCTTAATATAAGGAAGGTGCTGAATTTGTTGAAAATAATATGATTAAGTCGTGAACTATGGTACCTGCTGGCTTGCAGACTTTAAAGAATCTTTCCTTTTTTTTCTTTTTTTCTTTTAATGGAGAGTAACCATATTTAGAGATAATCTTTCCCCAATATCTCTGCAAGTTCATGTTGGACTGTTTATCCCATCTGTCTACTTAGTCACCTTCTAAGGCTATGGTTTTTAACCCGTAGTCTATGGATTATTAGTGAGCCCCTATAATAAGGCATTTTAGTAACCAAATTCTAGTTCATTGATCTACAACAAAAAATAAGTGGAGAATTAGTATAATAAGTAAAGCACTTCCCACCTTGCATCTTTGCTCTAAACTAATTCCATATACATATTTATTATAACATTGCATCTCATAGTAACTTGCCATGGTGCAAAATGCTGACAGAAAATGCCAGGTAGTTGAACAATACATTATTAGATCCTGGGGCATTTGATTAGAAAATTATCCATGGAATTCTCAATAAAGATGTATTTAATGTGTGTAATACTGGGTGTGTCTACATGAGATGCTATGTCACCATAGCAACAAGCTATGTAGCTCATTGCTATGCAAACACACTGTTGGTATCATGGTTTGTGCCCACCAATTCTACATTGCTGTAGTGATGAGCTACAGGAACATAGCTTGTCACTACAGTGATATAGCATCGGCAAACTGTGATGCTGACACTATGTTGCCATAGCTATGAGCTACATCACCGTAGTTTGTCACTATGGTGACATAGCATCTAAAAATAACCGTGTGCCACTGGGACTGCGCAGTACCAAATGGGCAGCCCTGGGCACATGTGGATGTGCCCACAAATATTGTACTCTACCAATAGTGTAAGAAAGTCACATTATCCTCTTATTTGGATTGTGTCATGCTGTATGAGAGTACAGGCAATAAGAGCTGCTCAAAAAATATGAATAAAACCAAAAAACTAATAAATGTACTGTAAATCAACATTTGGTGCACACATGATTCACCGCCTGTTATGGGTTTCTGTGAAATAAAATTATTATTCATTTTGAGCCAAGTTGCAAAGTCCTCATACACATTGGTAAGCACTTGTTCATTCAAAGTTTTGGTTGTTTTCAGTGGAACAATTCAAAAACAGAGGGGCTCCCTAATGGAAAAGCATGCTCTCCAAACTGGTCCACAGTGAGTATGTCCACATAAGATGCTAATTGCACAGTAGCCTAATAATATTGTGCAGTCGTGTGTCACAGCACAAATAATACTAATACCCTACTGGGCAGTATTATTAGGCTACTTAGCGTTACTAAAAAAGGTGAGTGCCAGCGCTCTTGTGCTGTAATGCCAATTACTGTGCATTCACTTAGTATTTGATTATACAAGTACTAAATTTAATGTGCAGTAACTACAGTGCATTAAATAACATGTAGATGTACCCAATAAATATTTTCCAGAGTTGAAACAAACAATATTTCCTTCTAATGATTGTTTGCAAATGTCCCTTTTGCCTATACACTATTTGTGCTATTTTACTGGTCATGTGATACAATTTTCGCTTCATCCTGGTTGGATAAACAGGGAATAATGAAAAGGAAATGTTGAACTTGCTTAGACTGCACATAAATAAGTAAAGGCTTTGGGGTAAGGATTATCTTTTTGTTTGGTGTTTGCACAGTACCTAGTAGTGGCAACTTGATCTATGACCAAGGCTCCTAGTGCTGCTACAAGAACAACTAATAAAATGAGAACTTTCCAAAACAAATTGTGCTTTTTGTGGGATTTGTAATACATTTGTGTTCAAATGAAAGCATGTAAGGTGAGAGCATGAGTGTTGATATATATCAAGGTTCTCATTTTTAAGCGTAAATCAAATACAAGTAATTTGTATGTAAACATATTCATACCTCTGTTTTTTTCCCCGTTATGAAGCTTATTCTAATAAACATTTTAGGAATTTTCTTGAAAAAAAATTCTAAAAGAAATTTCTAAAAAGAATCAGGGCTTTCATATGGCACATTCACCTACTTGGCTATGATTAAGTTATCAAATTAATACATAGTGACAATTTTAAACCAACATAATATGCCTGATTTTAATCTTACTGATTTCCTGTTTAATTTATTGCCTGTAAATCTCTTGATTTTATATTACACTAATTATATAGTATACTTATGTGGTATATTATAGTATAATTAAGAGAAAATCAGATCCAGGATATCACTTTAAAATTATATCCATAATAAACATTTGCTATAATCCTAGATAGCCGTTTATTCTTAGTCAGGCATTTCTATTTAATAGGCAATCATTCTCAGTAAGACAAATCCTGAATCCTGTCAAAACTAGGGTAAATGCAAGCAGGCAAGCTGGAATTGGCCCCCCCAAGCTTTTATCCATATTTGAACGAAACTGCTGAACATCTTTGTCCCATTTCTAAGTAATCCCCAAACCAGTACTGTATCTATGTTCAACAGGAAGGGAACTATTTTTCTAACTTGTGACTATGAGACTAGCCTCTCTTTAATACACTTAACTCTTCAAGTGAAAGAGATTTCACTCTAACAGGGGCCTTTTTGAAGAAACTACTGGTATTTCTACGGTATTTAAAATGATGATCACCATTTCCTATATTAGGGCTCAAGACCCCCATTTTCTGTGCCCATGTAGGCATAGACCATTGTTCACTGGTGATGTCTGTAATTTTTGCATAGTCGTTTAGTCATTCGGATACCTGCGATTATACATACGGTTGTAATATATGTTCCTTATTGGTTTAATATCAAACATTTCTTTACTGTAACTGAATAAAAACAGGGCAGATTCTATTATACCCCTGTCACCTATACATCTGTCACACAGTTATTCACTGCAATTGTAATTCAGTAATAAAAAATTATAATTAAAAAAACATAATTTCTGTGTCTCTAACCCTACCCTGGGAAATCCCCTTTGTCCCTATTTATAGTTGCTGGCCCTATACATATTCAGTAAGGACAGGTTAATTGAAACAGTAAAGACTTACTCATTGTTTCTTTTCTGCCATGCAGAGAACTTTAGCTTTTATGTAGCACATACTATAAGTCCTTCTAATATTTACAAACATAACACTACTTTTGTATAATTGTATCTGTAATATACTCTAGTAAAGAGAGGCAATTAGCCATATTAGTCTAAAAGCAGGCAGAAGGTAGGATAGGGTTGAACCTAGACCAGTAATTCTCAACCAGGGTTCCAAGGCACCCTGGAGTACCTTGAGATCATTTTAAGGGTGCTATGTGGTGTCACACAAAGTTGGCTCTATTAGGGGTGCAAACATGATTCACAAGATAAACCCAGAGATATCAAATATGAATTCACAGTGTTGAAAACTTTCTGACCTGTTGTAGTCTTTCTGAGTTCTTTGCAACTAAAGAATTGTTCTATATTTTTCTGTATTAAAAATCAAGTTTAAACTAAGAGCTGCCATTGTTCATTGGGTGCCTTAAGACTACAAAGGCGGAGAAACACTGACCTAGACTATCCAAATTCAGTAAGTCTGTACAGTGAATCTTTACTCTCCTTTTGCCTATAATCTAGTAGACTTTAAGAACCTTCTCCTCAGGTCTGGTGCTGACAGCAGCTTGGCCGGACTCAAAGATCTGGCTCATAATTTCTAACACTGTAGACAGTGTCCCTTTAATATGCTCCTACCCATTGGACTGCATATTTAATTACGCATCTTTTCTATGTATCTTAATGTTCATCCATCCCTCATGTTATAATCATAGTCACCATTTCTACTACAAGGAGTAATGTTATAATTTCCAGCATAAATCCCATCCTTCTTGATTATGAAAAGCTTTTCCAATATGCATAACTTAAAATTCATATATGAAACTTGCTGCAGTGTCCACCAAGCTCTGTGCCATTTATGAATTTTCCAGGCACACTTTTTCATAATTTTTGCTTGAATGCCTACTCTTTGCTTGAAAGAAAGCAAATTTCCCATTCCATTTGCTCTGGAATTTTTCTGGTTTATAAAAATAAAAGAATAAAAAAAATAAGGCCAAATCTGCTGCTATTTATACCAGTGCAAATTATAGTGGTGCCAGTGAGCCAATGGAACTAATTCAAATTAATGTAGGTATAACTGAAAATAAAATTTGGCCCTTATATTTGTAAGAGGTAAAATGGTAAATCCTGCTGTAGAAGCAAATAGCTGTCAGCTAATCTGTCCCCACTGTGCTATCTGTCCCAATTTTTAGCTCTAAGTACAGTGATTTCCATTATCCTTCCTAAATTTAGAATGTCTATCTTTGCAGGTTTAAATTCTCTGCTTCCGTTCTCTGTAAATCTAATCTTTTGCAACCATCCTAAATAAGGTATGATGTTATAACCAAATTACTCCTTGCTGAAGGACAAAGAACCTTTGATGACAGAGTCAGGATATTAAAAGAATATTAAGAGTCATGTGGCTGCAAAATGGTATTTCCAGGAAGCTCTATTCTCTCCAGAGTGCTTTCTTTCTAGTTTATTATAAAAATCCACACCACAGGAGCATACAGAACTGCCCAATTATTTAAATGAAAAGATACACCATAAAAGACAGATTACCTAGAACAAAAACTTTTGCCTTTATTTCTTTTTTTCCTCTCCTTTTAAATGTGGACCTGCAGCCCAAAAGATTTCCAGAGTCAGGATTATACATTTTAATAGAAAACCTCCACCAGCAATTAAAATCCATTTTTCTTAAAAAAGGTTTTACTGGACTCCTCAGAGTAGGGCAAGGACTATATGACAACACTTTAAGTCAAGGGTTAATTACAATGGCAGTACAATTTCTCTTCCTCCTTCTATTGCCTTGCTTCTGAGATCCAGGAGCAGCTGGACCCTGCAACAGAGGCCAGCATATCCTTTTTCATGCTGGCATGAGTCTCCCCCTGCCTGCATGCTCTCTAGACATCTATTTCTGCCCATGTACTTGGGCTGTAATCTGGCCTGGTATTTCCAGGTGTACAACATGAAAGCAGAGAAGGTTGAACAGGAGTTTATTGCTTTCTTTGTTGATGCCTTTATAGCATGAAGAAACAAAAGTTGCAACTCACCACTATTCTATTTCCATATGAAAGTGACAACTAAATTTGTTCTCCCATGAGCTCCCTAGAGACCCGAGGAAGGGAGGAAGCCCTCGTGTTGTGTAAACAGCAAGGAAATTAAAAAAAACAAAACACTTCTGTAGCTCCAGGCCATGAAGCCAAGGGCTTATTAAGTGTCTCCACTTCAGTTTGTGTTTCTGGGAGGGATGTGGATGAGGTGTTAAGCTGTCAATTTACTTGAATGACATCAATCACCACCACAGAAGGATGCTGAAAAACTGGCTATGCCAGTAACAATGTGTGTGACCTTGGCCCCACTGCCACCAATTTAAGTCAAGGGCAAAGGCAAGGGCAAGACTGCCTCAAATGGGACTGAGCAAGCCCCTGCTGCAGCTTGAGGCAAGGAGCTCAAAGGAAGCAGCAGTGAGGGCAATGGTTTTGCTTGGCTCTGGGGGTCTGGATCCAAACTACCATCAGCTATTTTAGGGAGAGGCTGGATTCCTGATCCTCAGCCTAGGTGGGGACTCCCTTGGAGACAGCTTGCACTGGAACCAGTGGCAACATGTAGGGGGTGCATGGGGGTGCACATGCACTGTCTGAGAGTGCTGGTGCCTCCCCTGCAAGTGCTGGCCGATCGCTGCGATCACTGCAGCCACTTCTGGGAGTGGCTGTGGCCACTTGTGAGGGAAGCTGCAGTGATCAGCCAGCGCTTGCTCCCAGAAGCGGCTGCAGCCACTCCTGGAAGTGGCCACAGCAATTGCAGTGATCCGCCACAGTGATAAGTTGTTATGGGATTGCCAGGGGACAGGTCACGGAGGGGGGGCATGTGCCCCCCCTGACTAAGGCGGCACCAGATGGCCATGACTGGGACAGCTCCTTTCCTCAGTGCCCACAGAGCGGGCCATTGGCCAGGGTGTCAGGGACTGCCTGGTGGAGTTACAGAGCCACAGGGAAGAAGCCATCCCCATATACACTAAACAGCTCACTCCCAAAACCATAAGGAATAGTGGACTGTCACCTACCATGCCGAGGATCTGTCCTGGGTCTTCTGGAGTACTGCATCTGTCTTGGCATAGGGTTACCATACTTCTAGGTTTTCCCAGGCATGGCTCTCCCATCTCTGTCTGGGCAGGGTTTTTTTTTAATATTAGCAAATGTCTGAGAATTTGGTCAGCTCAGCTTCAAAGTTTTTCCTGGATTGTCCTAACAAGGAGCTGCTTGGGGCTGAGGGGGGCTGGGGGGAAGGTGATTGGAGGCAGGGCTCACACACATTTGGCCAGCAGGGTGATGGGAGAAGCCCTGGCAGCTGGATGTAGGTAAGTCTGTGGGGGGCAGGGGTTGGAGGGGCAGGGATTTGGGACTGTCCAAGGGGCTGTGGTGGGGAGGGGGTGATGCTTGCATGTGTGTGTGTGTGTGTGTGTGTGTGTGTGTGTGTGGCAGGGTCTGTAGAGGGGATAGATGTGCGAGGGGGTGGGTGCCTGTTGGCACTAAGGGAAGGTGTCTAAGCTCTGGGGCTGCAGCAGGGCAGTGGAGGCAGTGGGGAGGTGCCTAGCTCTTCGGCGGGGGGTCTCTTTGGATGCAGCAGGGAGCTGCATGGTAGGCCTGTGCAAATAGGGAAGTATTCAATTTCAATTCAGATTCGGCTGATTCAGAGGACAGTGATTTGATTCAGAGATTTGGATCATTGTCCCAAATTGATTTAGTGGAATTGGCTTTGGAAGATTCAGCACTGATTCAGAGAGATTCAGTGATTAGGCCATAGACTATAATGGGGAATCACTGAAATACCTATAGCTTTGTCATTTTTTGGATGATTTGGAGGAAAACAGGAGGGGTGGTAGCCCCTTCTAAGGGCATAAAGTCTGCCAAGTTTCAAGGAGATAGGTGTAGGGGGTTCTGGGAAACTGCACCTCAAAATGCTGACAAGTAAAACGTGACGTGTGAATTTGTGTGTTAGTTAAGGGGCAGTGGGATGAAAACTGCAGGGATGGTAGCCCCTGTTCTCATCCTCACAACTCCACTGCAACCAGTAAGCCTCAGGCCCCTCAAAGATCTTACAGGTCTGGGCTTTCCCCAGCCAGAACTGTGCGGTGACTGGAAGTTATCAGGTGCCTCCTGCGCCTACTCACCTTTCACCAGGGAGGTTCTTGTTTCTGGCATTTCTTGGGGCTGCTGCACTACCAGCAGTTCCACCAGGCCTCCCGACCCTGGCCGGGTGCAGTTTTAGGTCATGCCCAGGACCTGGGGTCTCCTCCTTCCCCATAGCCCCAGCCCATACCTCCAAGTTCATCCTGGCACAAAAGCTCAGCAGGGACATGTTCTTCCCCTGTTGACTGATGATGCAGTGAATGCTGTCTCCATCTCTGAGAGCAGGGCATTAAATGGTTTTTAAAAAACCAAACAGAAATAGATGCAGATGGAGTGAGGAGGGTGGCAGTCACTCTGTTTGCAAGTGGAACTTGGGGAACCCCAGCCGTGGGAGGTTCACCTTCAGGAACACCAGCTGCTCCACCAAATCAGGATCCAAGGAGGTGTGGATCCTGGGGTGTGGTGGGGTGTCACTACATCCCCAGCAATCCTGAACACCCTGTCACTTAGAACACTGGTCAGTGGACAGGACAGGTATTCCCAGGCAACCGTGGCCAGATCCTGCCACATCTGGCTGAGGGTTGCCCAATAGGCCAAGGGGTAACAGTCCAGCAGCTCCATGTCCTCAGCAAGATAGGTAGCTACTGAAGCCTCTCCACTACCTGCCTGAGGCTGGGGTCTAGTGTATCTGGACCCCAACATTGAAGTCATGTCCTTGGGCCACATTTGCAGCAGCTGGTGTGGAGCAGACTGGCTTGGAGTACTGGCACGGGTAAGTGGATCTCCCTCTTTCATGTCCCCATGCCTCTGCTCTTCTGCCTCCCTGACTTTGTTCACCAGCACTTCCATCCAGTGATTGATGGTTTTGGTGCTGCACATGCTCCCCTTCACCCTCAGGTCACACATGCTCACCAGCACGTGGACTGTACTGGACAGCAAGGGATCCAGCTGTTTTTTGAAGCCCTCCTTCAGCCACTTTGCCAGCTCATGCACCTCTGGTGAAAGTGGCTTGCTCCATCCAGGAACATTGATCCCCTGGAATTTCTCCATTTGGTTCTCAAGCTCTTTGACTATGGAGATCACCTGACTAAGGAGGGCATTGCCAGTGCTGAGGGTCTCAGGGGCCTTGAGAGAGGGCTTGAGGACCACCACAATCTGGGAGATGGTATCCCACGCTGCTTTGTTAAGGGGGCTGCTGATCCCAATCTCCTCGAACAAGGCCATCTCATGGATGGCCTTCTGTTGCTCCACCAGCCTTTGCAGCATCAGGTATATGGCGTTCCACTGAGTCTCCACATCCTGCATGATTTTGTGCTGTGGGATCCTCAGCTCTGCCTGTTTGTCCCACAGCATCTTGCCCCACTTGATGCTGTGGTGGAAGAAGTCCGCCACCTTCCTGCATTTTGAAATCAGCAGGGTGGTAGTGACAGTGCCATCACTGGCAGCCCTGTCCCACTCCAAGGGGTCCCTGACTATGAGGTGGAACTGGTGTGCCACACACTGGATGCCAACAAAGTTGGCATCATGGACTGCCTTGACCATATTGGCCCTAT
Source organism: Alligator sinensis (assembly GCF_000455745.1). Lineage (NCBI taxonomy): Eukaryota > Metazoa > Chordata > Crocodylia > Alligatoridae > Alligator > Alligator sinensis. Next base: position 287,394 of record NW_005843151.1, on the reverse strand, counting down.
TGTTGGTGACTATGAACCCATGGGGGAGCTCACCCTGCCCCTGCACTATGCGGTTCATGGCCACCACAATCTCTCTTGCCACGTGGGACTCATCCATCACCTATGCTTGAAGCAAAGCCCACTGATGGCCTGGCTGATTGCACCAGTGCTCTGTGAGGGAGAGGTATGAATGATCTCCACTCAGGCTGCTCCAGATGTCCAAGGTGAAGATCAGAGCTACCTGTGAACCTGTCTTATGCAGCTTCTCCCTCAAGTACTCCCTGCATGCCTCATACAGGGAGGGCACTACCGTCCTGCTAAAGGTGGTACATGCAGGCACTTGGTAGGTTGGGGCCAGGAGTGCCATGAGCCACCTGAACCCTGGTCAGTCAACTAAGGGGAAGGGCTGGCTATCCACAGCAAGCATCTCCCCATTGCTCTGGGTGACTTCGCTCGCCTTCAGAATGTGCCCCACTTTGTCTGCGGCTTTCCCCCACCACTCCGGGGTGGCCTGCCTCTGCTTTGTGGGGATGGGGCTTTGGAGTGAGAAAGGCACTTCCCTTTGGGCATGCTGTCATTAGTACCAGGCTGAGGAGGAGCAAGGGCAAGGGGGTGCTGCTTCCTGAGATGCAGTCGCATCACCGTGGTGAAGTGTTTTGTCTCCTTGCCATGGCTGATCTGCCTTCAGCAGTGCTGGCAGATAGCATACTTGGGATCATCTACCACCTCAAAATCATCCCACACTATACTACCCTCCGGGTTGAGGGCGGGGATCCTGCCTTTTCCCCTTCTCAGCAGGCTAAGGCTGACCAGCAGGAGGAGCTGCCTCAGCTGAGCCACTTGCCTCTACAACCTCAACCTCAACCTCCTCCGAGGTGCTTTCTGAAGAAGGAGACCTGACTCTAGAACTTTAAGGGTTGTGGAGCACAAACTCAGATTCCCCCTCATTCCCCAGAACTTCTTTTGCTAGGGTGCTCAAGTCCCCTACTTCCAGATCCAGCTCCTCCCCTGGCATTGGGAGCCTTATGCTGGGAGATGAAATGGGGGTGGAAGAAACTGTTATTCTTGTTCTGGTGGCTATTCTGGTGTTAGGCAAGGTAGTGCAGGGACAGGTCTTACTCCCACCTGCTTGCTCCCACTGACAGCAGAAGACTCATCACTGCCAGGAAAGAAGATGCATCTGTGTGGGGTGGGGTGGGGTGGGGTGGGGTAGGGCGGGGGGAACATGCAGCCCTCAACCCACCCCCTCTAGGCCCTCTCTTGCCCCTGCCACTGTGCTTTCCCGCACAGTGATGGATCACACTGCCAGGGAAAACACACCTTTCTTTTAAAGTGTGTGTGGGGGAAAAATAATAAGAAGAAATAAGAAGTTTGTGGGGGAAGAATAAGCTGAAAGAAATGGACTGGATAGGGATAAGGGGAGGGATTCTAGGGAAGTTTAATTAGTAAGTTGTATTCAATCCTTTCCAAGAACAGAAACTAGCAGGAGACTGACTAGGAAGCCAAGCCAGTCCAGTACTGCCTTTCAGATGCTGTTGCTCAGGCAGAAACAGCTCACAAAAGGGACAGAAAGGCTGTAGACAGAGTCTTATATGCTGTTTCTATGTCCTTCTCCCAGAGCACTGGGATTGGAAGGGGACTTAGGGAATGACCACAGTCACTAGCCAGCTACAGATGTCAGTCTTTCCCCACACTGCTCTCCCTCCCTCTTCTCAGTTTCCATTTTCCTGAAAGACTGCCTTCCAAATCTCTGAATCTTTTTCTGAATCTTTTCCGAATCAATTCAGAGGCTCTGAATCAATTTGGAGGTTTTTTTGGTCTCCTGATTTGATTCAGATTTGGTGATTCGGCCTCCAAATTGTGCCAAATCTTCTCTGAATCAAATCGGCAACTGAAGCTTCGCACACCTCTACTGCATGGCACTGGGGCCCGTGCCTGTGCTTGCAGGGTCCAGGAAGCTGGGAGACACTGCAGGGCTTGGGGGAGCAGAGGGCTGTGGGCTGGGAATGAGGGGCATTGGCAGGGCTGGAGGGATGTGGCTTGGGAGTGAGGGGCACTGAGATGTGGCGGACTGTGGGTTGGGAGTGCAGAGCATTGTCAGAACCAGTGGGCTGTGAATTGGGAGTGAGGGGCTCCTGTAGGGACAAAGGGGCTGCGGGTTGGGAGTGAGGGGCACCAGCATGACCCAGGGTGGCAGGGTACTGTGGCTTGGGAGTGAAGGACACTGGCAGGGCCAGCAATTTGTGGGTCAGGAGTGAGGGGCACCAGCAGGGCTGGGTGTGGGGGCTGTGGCTTTGGTGTGAGAGGCAATGGAATGGGCAGAGGCAGGGCATGGGCATATCACCGCTCCACCCCCAAATCATATACCCCCCACCCCCCCCAGCGACAGGTGTCCTCTTTTTTGGAACTGGAAATATGGTAACCCTAGTCTTGGGAGTTGCTAGCTGGGATGCTACACATGGCAGGGGGAAGCGGGTGGCTGGAAGCACCAGCTCATTGTTATCTAAGCCTGAATGTACTTTTGAGTCTGTGCAATTCTGGAGGTTTGCCAGCAGCTGCAGGAGGGCTGCATCTGTTCAACCACAGCCAAGGAATTGTTGCACAAACAATTTTGGGCACTTGGAGCACAACAAGGGGCAAGGGTGTTTTGTTTGGGTTTTGTTTGGGTTTTTATGGTGACACAAGTATAATGTGTGTTTGCAGCCTGAGAGAAGAATATTTTCCCCGCCAGCTTTGGCTTCAGTCAGCGCTAAATTACAGAACCATTTTGATTCCTTGTTAAAAAAACATGCATGATGTGGTCTGATCACATGTCTGGAATCTGGGAAATCCTGAATCCCAGTCCCTGCTGTGACTCAAAGTAGATCTATACCATAGTCAGGACGTGTGGGTAGGCATAGAGAAATGAGGTCTAGGGTTTCCTATGTCCTACAACAAAGCCTCATGTAGATCACTGAACTAACTTCAAACTAACTCTGTTAGAGACTTCTAGCAGTGTACTCAGCTTCTTGGATGGGTTTTGCAGCCTACACTGATCTCCATGCTGCCACGCTACCCTGTGATCTGTGTATCATAAGGCTAGCTTCAGTGCATCTATATAAGTTGTGGTTACATGGGTGGATGTACCCTTAACTGAGCTGGCACGGATAACAATATTAGTGAAGACAGGACAGACTGGGCTTCAAGCCTGCAAGGCCCTACGGTACTTCCCTGGGTGGCTAGCCTCCACTGAAGGAGGTGCTGCATCATCACATTAGTTAGTTTAAAGCTACCCAAGCTAGAGTCATCCTCCCACCTCTCACCCTATTACAGTATAGACATATTTCATCTTGTCCCAGAAAAGTCAGGTTGCTATTCCCTTCATGCAGACCGAGGGGTGACCAAATGTAAACACCAAAATGAATCTTCAGACTTTGGGGAAACAGCAGCTCCTCTACATGCCAGGCTTCCATCCTCTCTGCTCTCATGACATGCATTTCTGTCTCTAGGCAGCAGAGAGCTGAGGCAGTGTTGATAGGGGTTGATGACAGACCACAGGATATCAATACTTTCTGATGTATTCTCTTGTAACATGCAGACTTCCTTGCAGAGGTTAATGCTGCTACATATAGTATTGGTTGATTCTCAGGACCTGCTAGCTCCCATCCTCTATTGTAAAGATTAATGTTTGCCAAGTGCTTTGAAGATGAAAGGTATTAGAGTATGCAGGTGCTAAGTAGTTGTTTTTTCCCACCCAGTCCAGTAATAAATGTGTGAAGTGTAGGCTTGCCAGAAATAATTGTGTTTTATGTCCTGTTCCAGTCAGGTGACTTGGGTCAGGGTTACCAAGGTTAGTTTCCCTGTCATGGGACCTTAGATAGCCATGCAGAGAATTTTACCCTCTCATTTTCTTGCAATGACACTTGTTTCCAGGAACATTGGGAAGCTCTGCAGCCACCTTCTCCAGTTCTCTGCCAGGGTCCCTTATGTACTGAAAAATTCAAGAATTCATTTTTCTTGTTCTTGGGGGTATGTACACATGTACTAACATGTGTGTGTGTGTTTCTGACAGTTAAGCTGACTTAACTTTTTAAAGTCAATTTAACTGTCAGAGCATGTACAAGTATGTGGAGCAGTCGACTTAAATATGGCACAAGATAATACACCTCCGAGGTGTATTATCTTGAGTTACATTAGTTAAGTTTGTGGCCAGGGGCTACTTCAGGGAAGGGCTGCCACAATGTCAAGGAGCTATGTGCGTGTATGCTCTAATGTGGCTTAAGTCAATTTAGTTAAGACACTTTATTTTAAGTGCCCCCGCTCTTCACTCCAGCTGAGGACCCAGCTCCAGGGCTCTGCCAGCCCCTGAAACCTCCAGCAGACCCCATAGGTGGTTCTTTGGAGTTAAAACTTTCAGTTTATGGCAGGGGTTGTCAACTGGAGGTACACATACCCCTAGGGAGACTTAGAAAGGCCGTAGGAGGTATGTGAGGGTGGGGAAGGAGCACTCCCTGGGTCATAGCGGTGGCATCTCCCCCATTGCGTTCCCATACTTTGGTTCTTATCCTGGGGAGGGGGAGGGGCACGCCAGTTGCCACCAGCCCCACACAGTACACCGCAGCGCCTCCCTACCCACCACCTCAGCTTGCTCTCTGTGCCCACTCTCAAGAGTAGGGCCGGGGGTGGGCAGAAGTGCCCCTCTGCGGGTTGCACACACAGCACCTGGCCGGCCAGACTGGGAGGGGGGAGCTCAGATGCAGCAGCCACTGCCACTACCACCACCACTGCTGCTGCAGCCCGTGCCGCTTACTCATGACTGGTCGTACATGTGGCTCTGCGGGCTGGTGACAGGCGGCATGTTATTGGCCAGGAGTGAGGTCCGTCACCAGCCCACAGAGCTGCACATGTGACAGGCCGTGAGAAAGCGGTGTGGGGTGTGGCAGAGGCAGTGGCATGGGACAGTGGCAGTGTCAGCCACAATGTGTGAACCTCCCCTGTCCAGCTATCCTGGCGGTGCATGTGCAGCCCACAGAGGGGCACCACTGTCCTCACGCCCCAAGCCCTGCTCCTAGGAGCAGGCACAGAGACACACTCCTCGCCCACCCCCCCACTCTCAATCTTTCCCCCCTCCACACTTCCCCCAACACACACTTACCTGCTGGGGGAGGGGAGTGTCTGTGTGTGCTTCTGCACCTGTGTGTGTCTCTGTGTGTGTGTGTCTGCACCTGTGTCTGTGTCTGCATCTTTGTGTGTGTGTCTGCATCTGTGTATGTGTCTGCTTGTGTGTCTGTGTCTGAGTCTGTGTCTGTATTGGTGTCTATGTCCTTGTGTGTGTCTGTCCCCTGCCCACACTGTGGCAGCAGGCACATGGCGGCGCATGGCTTTTGGGGCAGCAGCAGCGGGGTGCAGAATCCAGCCTGCAGCAGCAGCTGCCTCCACCCCATGCACAGATCTGGGGGGCACATGCCCCTTGGGGCTCTGCCGGGGTGCGTACAGCATCGGGAGCTCCCCCCCACCAGACAAACTGCTTTCGCAGCTCCATCCTGCACTCCGCCCCAGCTGTGCAGTGCTTACCCCTACCCCTGCCCCTGCCCCACTCTCTCCCTCCCTCACTACAGGGCCTCAATCTGTACCAACCACCTGCCCCTTAAAAAAAAGAGAAAAATATAAAGGGGTACATGAGGTGAAACTTTGAGGCAGTAGGGGTACACTTCTTTAAAAAGGTTGAAAGCCCCTGGTTTATGGGGTTGATTGAATGAGGCAGTCCTGGTAGATTGGCCAGTTACTGCTCATTAGCACTCAGTTAAGCTTAAGTGAATGGTTCAGTCTCCGGGTTCAAGAGCACCTTGTTGCTTTTCTGAATAACTAATTGCTGCAATGTCCCACCCCAGGGACAGCTGCTCTGCAAGGACAGCTGTATTTCAGGGCACTGTGCAATGTAAGGTACTACCTATATAAGGGTTATTAAGCTAAGTTGTTTATATCCATTGCTGGTCTGTGCGCAAGGGGCTACATTCTGCTTACATACCAAATGCCTCATTTTAAGGCAAGCTGAAGTGGACTACAGCAGGCAGGCATTTCTGGCTTAGTTATAACTCAGGGTTTTCGCAGCTGCCTTGTACCCAAACATTAAAGGAGTACAGCCCCTGGAGTGTCCTTTAAACACACAGACATACATTTGACAGCAAAACAAGAGGGTGGGGTGGGCTTGCATCAATCAGCAGCATGAGCTTAAAACCAAACCCACCCTGCTCCACAGTGAGTGATGTTTGTATGCCTCTTGTTATACAAACAAGCCTGTCTTGGATCCTCAGCACTGGCTCTTGGGGGTCTCTGGAGCAGGGGGGTGGGTCATGATCCCACCCTCCCTCCTGGAGTGTCAGCTCTCCCTGCAGTACTGGGGGTAGTCTGGTTGCACAGGGGTTTTCACCCACTCCCCAGAGCAGGCATGGGACTCTGGGGGAGCTTTCTGGGGTCTCGTGGAGGGGTCCCTTCCCCCATGGAAGGCTTCCTTTGCCTGCTCTGCAGAGCAGAACTTGCATCTCTGCCCGTAATGCACTCGTGGGAGTGGGGAGATCAGATCCCTGTTTCCCCCTTTTGCACCCTTTGCCCCACCCAGTGGTATGTTTTGAATAAGTATAAAACAAAACCAACACAGACAAAGGTGCTTTTATAATTTTTTCAGAGGAGAAGGATTTGAACTGAAATGGGGCTGTTGGCTGTAAAGCTAGCTAGCTCCACTTGGTGGTAATGATTACTAATTACCATTTAGTAAGCCCGGGTTAAATATACATGCAATTAAGCTGAATTAGGTGTTTTGACATACACTATCCTAGTTTGCCTTACATTTAAAACACATCCAACCTGCTTTAATTATGGCAATTTTTGCCACTTTAAAAGTGAATTAAAGTCAGTTATATGTATTAATTGATGACGTTAGTCTGCTTTAAATGGCAAAAATCATCATGTGTATAAATGCCCTTAGATTTATGTATGCATTCTGGGCTTCCAACGTTTTCCAGGCATTTGGCACATGTCACTTCCCTTAGCTCACTGGGACTCTCACATATTTACTGCAAGGAGAAGCTGTAGTTCTCTTCTAGCCTTAGAGGAGCCTGTGGTGCCATCTAGGCAGGCAAGTGTCCTCTTCTCTCACTACTTCCTTTGCTGGGATGTGGTCAATGTCAGGCCCTCAGGAGACAGCAGTTGCAGGGGCAGTAACAAGTGTGAAAAGAAAGTCCAAAAGGGTGAAGGAGGTGCTGAAAGCAGGGAGAGAATAGGGCAGGAACTTTACTGCACTGGAAGTAGCATGAAGTAGGGGAAAATAGTTGGAAAAATACAAGCAGCTCATTAGATAATTTAAAATGTTACATATGAAGCTGCTCAAAACCTGGCATCTACCTTTGCCTCTGATACCAAGTGCTAAATGTTTTAAATACTTCTGGGAAAAGATTCACTTTTTTTCCTTGGTCCCTGGCACCTGACCTGGTCAGGGCTAGAGAGATTAATTTCCCTATCATGTGATGGGGGTCACACGCTTCTGACTACAGTAGTTATTGTTCTAGACTGTTATCTCAGAGACCAGCAGGAAGTGTGAGGGAGGCCACTGGCAGCCCTACTCCCTCACTGGAAAAGTACACCAAAATCTGAAGTTTCATTACTTATGGAAAAAAAATAACTCTCTATCAACTGGGCCTATCCAATGGCTTACTTCCTGTCATATGACCTAAGCCATGCACACTCTTTTGAGAGGTGTAAGGCAGGGCCACATGAAAACATAGGTCCTAAGGGCCCATACCTCGGGTACCATACACTCAAGTCATGTGATCTTACCAGAGTTTGAGCTTTCATTAAAAAAAAAATAATTCTAGCCCTCATGGATCCAATAAGGAGCCAAAGACCTAGGCTGCACCTGACCTAAAGGCAGCCAATGAGGCAGTTTTCTGTCTGAGTCTGCACACAGAAACAGGAGCCCTAAGACATATACGTTGCATCAGGGAGTTGAAAGGAGAACCACAATAACACAATGATGATCTGGGAAGGCCCCAATGTGTCTACAGCAGTGGTTCCCAACCCTGGGTCGCAACCTAAATGAGGGTCGCAGATGCAATGCTGGCAGTGCCGCACAGAAAAGAGGAGCTGCGCTGCATGCCGGGAGCTCCCCCACCTCCAGGCTACCACCACCACACTCTGTTCCCAGCAGCGTGGTGAGGAAAAAAAAGATTGGGAACCACTGGTCTATAGCTTCAGACTGCCTTCATTAAAATGACACTTAAACATCCCTCACAGAATATCTTGGCATGGGGGTTATGTCTAGGGCTGTGAAAAAGGCTGTTTCATTTTGGTTTCAGAGTTTGCCATTTTGGAGGACAGTGATTTGTTTCAGTGTTTTGGATCACTGTTCCATTTTAATTTAGCCAAATCTATTTTGATCGAGTTTCGACGCTGTTTCAGTGCTGATTCAGAGATTCAGATCATCCGGGGAGAGGCAGGGACAGCCGGGCGGCTGCAGGGTGGTTTTCGTGT
>NW_005843151.1:272284-278899 GCF_000455745.1 Alligator sinensis | reverse complement strand
TCCCGCTGGTCCTGCCCCGCCCGGGGTGGGGGGAGCCACAGGAGAAGCCCCCATGGCTGCCCTGCTTGCCTCCATCCCTTGCCCGGCCCCAGCCTCCCAGCACTTTAAAAAAAAAAAGCCTCGCACTCACTGGCTGCAGCAGCGGTGGCAATCAGGGCCTCTGATGGCTTGTGGCAGAGCCCCCTTGTGCAGGATGGGGCAATGGGGGACCGTGGGGATCACCCTGCCTGGCACCAGCATGGCAGCTGCCCCATGGCATGGGTGCAGCATGTTTTGGCAGGGTGCTACACACTGTCTAGGAGCTGGGGCTGCTAGGGCTGAGCAATGCTGGGCTCCAGCTGAGAAGTGGAGCCACCTCAGCTGCCAGATAGCATGTGGCACCCTACTGAGTTGCGCTGTGCTGCACCTGTGCAATGCGACAGCTGCCACGCAGGTGCCAAGCAGGGGCGGGGGGGCATTTTCCGCTGCCCCCACCACCCCATGCTGGGGGGGGGGGGGGGGGAAGCTCTGCCATGAGCCCCAGAGGCCCTGGTCACCACTGCTGCATCTGGTGAGTGCAGGGCTTTTTTTTTTTTTAAGTGCTGGGAGGCTGGGGCTGGGTGGGAGATGGAGCCAGGCAGGGAAGCCATGGGGGCATTTCCGATGGGTCCTCCAGCTCCAGGTCAGGGGAGCTGCAGGAGAAGCCTCCATAACTTCCCTGCCCAGCCCCATCCCACACCCAGCCCCAGCCTTCTGGCACTTTAAAAGGAGGGCTGCGGGGCTATGCCAGACTATTCCGGAGGGACACCTCCGAAACATTACAAAACATTTCCTAAACATTTCAGATGGTTTTGTTTCATTTTGTTTTGGAGATGTTTTGGAGCTTTCTGTTTTGTTTTGGATTCAGTGTTTCAGGTGCTGAAATGGGCTGAAACACCTCTGAAATGAAACAGATACTGAAAATTCACTCAGCCCTAGTTATGTGCTCTGCAGGAATTACAGAGCTGGTGAAATGGCTCTGCTAGCACTACTCCAGGCTCTCAATGAGTAAATCCAGAGTATATTCACAACAGTGTCTACAAAACCATATCAATCTTTATAGTGAAGCTTATAGTAGTAGCCTTATGGTAGTTCAGGCAAAAGCTGGCAATCTATCAACAGCAAGTCAGAGCTCAGCACAAGCTGAAACACTAGTTTGTAAAGTAGGATAAATGAGCTCCTGTTGAATTCTGTCCTACTACAACTATACTGCTACTGGTACCTGAATTAGTTTATTTAAACCTAGCTCAAATATTTCTACACAGTATAGTGCAAGGAATGTGCCAAAGGAAAGTCAGGAGGGCAAATCTGTAGGTGTCAGTGGACTGTATTATGCCCTAGCTGTTCTCTGCCAGTATAAGTCTCCATACAGGGTGATGGTAAGCCAGAACAAATTAAAGGAGCCTAGACGACATTCACCCGCCTCTCTATATTTTAATAGAAACATTCACCCACCCCTCTATGCCCTTTCTTCCATCCTTTGTATTTAAATTCCTTTCTATTTAGAACCCCTGTTTTTTGCAAGTCCATTCATTGCATCTGATGAAGTAGGCTTTTTGCCTTTGTAAGCTTATATCTCTCTAAACCAGTTTCTTATGCATCACCTTGCTTTATCTTCTGCTTAAAAGGGACAGTACTAGAGAGTCACAAAAGTGGGTTTAACTTACCTCCACTCAAAACACCCTTTGTGTTCCCTACCTTTTCTTACTGACTACACAAAGGAGGAACAGAGAATCTAGCTTCAAGGATTAACAGGTACTTTCTGTCATGTAGCCTACATTCTTCTTTTTTTATGGAATCATAGAAAAGTAGGGCTGGAAGAGACTTCAAGAGGTCATCTAATCCAACCCCTTACTTAGGGCAGGATCATTCCTATATAACTATTTGTAATAGAGGCATAGGGAACACTTTTGGTGCCTGGGGTGAGGCTGGGGAGTAGTGGGGGTAGGAATTATGTTCATCACTGGAGAGCGGGATGGGGAGGGGTATGAAATCTTACCTACCCCTACAGGGGAGGAGATACCATGAGGCAGTTTTTGGCCTGGGTGGTTTTTCTTATCTGGTGGGGGAGATATCCTTCTTCTTGGCCTTGAATAACTTGATGTAGTTAGAAGGTGAAGGCCTGTCCCTTGTGTCGGGACCGAGGGGCGGTCTAAGGCTATGGCCAGTAGCCCGGACCGTCAGGTGTGGTTTTTCCACGACGGAGTAGAGTTAGGCACGGAAGCGTATTGGGTTTATAAAGAAAGCTTTACTTACACTGCCGATGGTCACAGTGCAGGGAGGAAACTTGCTTGAATTGCAGTTGCAGACAAACAAACACAAGTGAGATCTCTTCCGAACCGCACCGAACCGAGATGAGTCGTTGATATACGACTCCACAAGCGCTTTTTCACACGGGGGATACGTCAAATTACACTATGACGGGGAGTGGCTAAGAGCTGATCAGGCCTCTCTGTTCTCCTCCAAGACACGCGGAGTTTGCTAGGCTCCACAGCGCGCTCAGAGTTCTCCACGAGATGGATGCGGAGTTCTCCAACTTGGGCAGAAACTGCTCTAACCTTTTATACAGCTAGCGAGCCAATTGCTAGCTGCCACGGAGGAATAATTTAGAATCAGCCAATAATGGGGTACGAATTTGCATGTGTGTGGCGGGAACTCTTTTGCACCGGGGATTTCTATCTGCAGCTGAGAAATCCACCGTGCAAAGAAAGCTCCATGTGGTGGGAAAATTCCAATGTGCCGAGGCACTAAAAATCATTGGGTTATGACACCTTGCACTGCAGGGAGGCTGACCCCTGCAAGAGCATGTGAATGCTTCCAAATGCAAGGATCTCAGCTACACAATTTATGGTGATGGGGGACTGCTCCTGGACTTTCCCTCTAACTTGCTCCTTTGGCCTTTTTGTTAGGGGCAATCAAGATTAGGGGCCATCTGAACTCCAAGGCCTCTAGGCTTGGGACTTGCATGTAACATTCCTGCCACGGATTTGGCATTATCTGAAGCCAGGATGGGGAGTTGTACTACCACATAGACTTGAACGCTTGAGCTCTGGTCAGTCAATAGAATTCAGAACTAATTTGGCTGATTTGGCCTGAGACATAACATTTCAAAAGAAAAATAATACACAGTACTTGAGCAGCACTGCTGTGGCAGTGTGGACTTAGGTGACTGCAGCTAAGGTGCAGGCTTACTGCACACGGTGCAGAAGCCTGGTGGCACAGGCTCCCCCGGGGCTGCTTTTCACACCCTGTTTCCTCCCCCTTTCCCCCTAGATATACTAGGGGGTTGAGGGCTGCGCCTCCCAAGCCAAAGCCCCCTTTGTGGGGGAGGGGGTGCAGGCACCATTCCACTCACCTCACTCACCCTCCTGCCGTCTGCACCCCCCACAGATACACTATGGCAGTGGTTCTCAAACTTTTTGGACTCAAGGTACCACTCACTGGCCTCAAGGCATCACTCAATAAAGTCTGTGAATTGAGTGGCACCCCATTTAAAAAACTATGTATCTATTATAGTGCTTACCTCGCAAAGGTGCTGGGCAGCCAGGGTGGGGGATCCTATGGGCAGGGACAAGGCTGAGCCTGGATTTGTCTGCTCAGCTTATCTGCTTATTGCCTCACACCTTGCTTATCTCCTCATACCTCCTGGCACACTAGAAAAGGATCTGTTGGCACACCAGGGTGCCCTGGTACCTTGGTTGAGAATCGCCTGCCTGGAGCCTATGGCTGGGATGTGCATGCCATGGTAAAGACTCCTGGGGGATGGGTGCCGTACTGGCATCCCTCTAAATCAATGCCTGGGGCTGGAACCCCATTTGCCCTCCCCTATTTGCACTACTGATTTGCAACTGTAAATTGTACTGGTATGAAAAACCAGAAGAAATGTTAGGCTTTGTTTACCAAGTGAATATATTAGCTGTCATTACTGTTCTGGTATAATTTAGCTGTTTTAGACTAATTCTCTGGTGTGGATGCTCTAATCTGGAATGAAAGTAATTTTATTTCAGAATAATTCACCTGCTTCTAAAACATAACTATTGTTCTTGAATAAAGAGACTTTTATTTTGGCATGAAGTATCCACATTATGAGTTATTCTGAAATATCTATGATGGAATGGTTATTCCAGGAGAGTGGTCAGTCAATTTTCCAATGTAGACATATTCCACGTATCATATCTATTCATGAGCTCAAAACTTAGGGAGTTATAGGATAATATTTTTCCTGTAGTTTGTAAAAATATGATGTTGGTGACATCTAGTGGAAGAAAAAAATACTCTTCCTTTTAAGGCATCTAAAGTGCTGGTTTTGTGGCCAGCACTTTAGATGCCTTAAAGGGAAGATGCTGGTTTTGTGGACCATTGGCCTATGGTCCACAAAACCAGCACTTCCATTAAATACAGCTGAATGTTTGTTCAGTTTGGTATGCGTCTAAGCAGCCCAAACTATCAAATTACTTTATTACTGATATTCAAGAACCTCATGATTCTAAATAGCTGAAATCTGTTAATTATGAGCTTGATCCTGTGAGCAATTTTTCTGCTCATTATTAATATTATATTAATATGCATTAATTGTAAAACATGTCCCACTGTAGTGTCTGAGCATAAGGCTAGATCCAGCAAAGGAAAGATTTGCAAAATTCCAGAAAGCTTCTTTTAGCTCTTTGAGGCAGTTGCCGTTATTTCCTAATATGACCACAGGGTGGAGCTGTAAAGGATCACTCCCTATGCAGCACTGTAGGACAGGGTGGTAGTACTGTCCTTATAAACCACTTCTCTTTATAACACCATGTCTGTAGCTGCTTCTGATCTGGAAAAACTTCAAATATTTTGGCTGAAATTAAAATAAAAAATATTGGCAAGTTTAATCCATATCTGAACACCATTTTTGCATCATCCATATTAAAAATAAGTGATGATGTTTTATTTGAAAAGCTATAGTGCCCTTGTGCTTTATAGCTGGTGGAAGCTGTGCTGTCCTCCATGGGTCCCACAGAGAGGGACTTGTTCAGATTTACACGAGGCATCAATAGCAGGGCAGAGAATGGAGCCTGGGTCTCTCATGTCCTTTACCACATGACCATCCTTCCTCCCCTGTTTTTGCTATTGGGCCTTGTTGCTTGTGAGGATTAGACATGGGGATTTTGAAGATTCCTTGGGTAAATGATTGCCTGCCAACAAATGGGAATTGACTTAATTGTCCAGTCCTTGTCCCTAAGAGCAGGTTGGAAGAGATGGAACAGAGAGCTTGAAGGTTGGGAGAAAAGGACAGCAGAGTCTTTGCCTAACAGAGCTCACTCCCATACAGAGCCTGGACCAGAACTGCAATTCTGGAGTCTCACCTTTCCCCTGCTGTCAGCTGTATCTGTGAACTATGTGGGAAGAAGGTGTTTCTGTCTCCTCAAGTGCTGATCTCCCACAAGGATGGCAACCGAATGCTGGTTCTGGACTCTGTTCTTGCTCCCAGTGGTATATCTGCAGTTAATAGTCATTGGATAAAAATCAATGGATAACAGTGCCCCCCTTAAGGACAAGCTTCCAAGGCAGAGGCCATCTCACTGAATCACGCCTTTTTCCTTGGGATTTTCCTTTCTTGGCTGGTTAGTGAGCCAGCTTCAACCGAAGGAGGGAAGGAGATGGTGGGGAGGCTATATCAACTTTGCCTAGCCTGTGGCCTGGTGGCTAGAGTGCTTTGCTGTGAAATGGGGTTTTTGGGTGTAGCCATGTTGGTCTAAGGACATAGGTAGGCAAGATTCTTTGGATAGATGTGGTACCTTTTATTAGACCCACTGAGTAGTTGGAAAAATGTTCTCTGCAAGGTTTTGGGCACAAGCACTCTTCTTCAAGCACAGGGAGTCTCTGCTGTTGTTGTGAGATCTCCAAGGAATGAAAGATGCTAAAAGTGTGACAGGATGTCAGTGAGAATGTAAATAGGTGGAAATTAGGAAAACAAAGGGTAGAGAATGGAGGGGAGGAGAAAAATAACAAGGTAAGCAAGGAAGACTCAAATGTAGTTGAGTTCTCCAAGGTAGAAAAGAGGCAATCTGTGAAAAAGTAAATAGCTGGGAATTAGGAAAACAAAGGGTAGAGAAGAAAGGGAGGGGAGGAAGGAAGGAATAAAAGTGTAAATGGTCAGGTCTGGCAGGTACCTGGTGAATCAGATGTCAGGCAGGTTGTGATGTCACAGGGATCCTGGTTTTCCCTGATAAAAAATTGCATATCCTCTGATAAAACCCCCCAAAAGCCATTATTAAAATTAAAGGTCAGCCTCAGCCCCACTCCCCCCAGCCCTGCTAGTGCCCCTCACTCCCCTCACAACAGCCCTCCAGCCCCATTGGCACCCCTCACCCCCTCCACAGCCCCCCGACCCTGCTTATAACCCTCACTCCCCCTACAAAAACCCTCCCATGCCCGTACCCCTCACACCACACACAACAGCCCTGCTCATGCCCTTCACTCCTCCCACAGCCCCCCTGTCCTGCTCATGCTCCAAACGCGCCCCACAACAGCCCCCGAGCCCTGCCCCTGCCCTTCACTACTCCCCCACAGCTCCCCAGCCCTGCTCGTGCCCCTTGCCCCGCACCCACAGCCCCTGCA